>NW_027273219.1:0-80775 GCF_040938485.1 Diadema antillarum
GGCAGTACAGCATCTCCGGCAAAACATGGAAATTGACAAGATCATCAGATTTACAGATCAATGTGCAGCCCAATACAAAAGTAGAGGACCATTCAAGGACATTGCTCTTGCACAGCAACATTACCAAGTTCCAGTAGAGCATCACTATTTTGGTGCCAGACATGGGAAAGGTCCGAGCGATGGGGAAACGGCTGTTGTGAAACGACAAGCTTCATTAGCTATTAGTTCTGGGCGTAAAGTAATGAACAATGCAAAAGATGTATATGAGTTCTGCCAAGATGAATTGACAATACAACCAAGCCAAGCCGAATGTCTCCACTTTCAACGGAAAGTGTTCTTCGTAGAGGAAATGAATCACAACAGAGATCACAAGGACGTCCAGACCATCAAGGGCACCAGGCAACTGCACTGTGTAAAGGGTGAAAGCAGTGGACGGCTGTGGACAAGGAACCTGTCTTGTTTCTGTAAAGGCTGTGTTCTCGGGAATCAGCAGTGTGACAGCAGAGGGACTGTAGATGACTGGAAAAGTGAAAAGCTGTTTGCTGCTACGATTGAGACATCTCATGGTAAGAACTAAATTAACCTTAATATTTACCTAGAAGGTTGCCAATATATATATTCATTTAGTATTATTGACTAATGCTAGTTATTTGTGATCCAAGCAGAAAGTTTTCAAACAGACCCATCTTATTCATTGGTTGTTTTAAAGTCAGTGGTTAATATTGTGGGTCGATTTAAAAAATTGTACAACTGCGATGTCTAAGCAGTGTAACAATGTTCAAGTGGATGAATAAACGGCCAAGAATATAAAAGTTTTGAAAATCCTGCCTTCACTATCCAGATTTCTATGAATAAAGAATGAACCATTTCAGTAACAGTTTATTCAACACTATAGCCAATGGGGAAATTTGAGCATCGTAAAACAGTCATTGCAAATTTACATTTTTGCAGTAGTATTTGAATTATCATTTTCACAGCAATTTTTGCAGGGCTTCATTTCTACACTATATCAGATTTACTAGTAGCACGTGGGACCATGTAGCTCAGATTTTTTTCAACTGGATTCATTGTTAACCAATGCCTTTAACATATATTTCTGTAAGTCCAGGGTTTTTGAAAGATGTTCTTAAACTTATAACTCATGAATTGCTGCTGCACATTACACCATTGTCTTGCCATACGCTGCCACGATGACCAAATGTTGTTCTATACTACAGAGTTAAATATGTGCGCACTATCTGTACATATTTTTCTTTGGATAGACCAATGTTTTTGTTCGTTACAGAGTGGTACAACAGCAAAATTGTGTAAGTGTGAGGTGTTCTTTACAGATACAGGTGATACTGAAGACCCGTCTTCCATGACTGTTGCAGATGATGACTTGGATGCTGACGGCCCGTCTTCCATGACTGATGCAGATGATTACTGGGAAAGCGAATCCTCCCCTTCCTCTTCACCTGTGAAACAACTGCATGTTACCGGTTTGTACAAATCAGTAATATCGCTGTTTATGTTTTCTTCAACCCTTTTTTATATTAGGGAGTTAATTTTGGCGATATGAAAAACAGTTTATTTGTCCCTCGGATGAAACATTTAAGGTAGCCAATGCCTTTTGCAGAGCCCACAAAATGCCCCAATCATTGTTTGAAACCAAAGATATTAGTATTTGGGCAATATCTGTGAAATTTCGAAATCAAAAGTTGTGTAGAATTCAAAAGATAACAGTTGTAGTGTAGTCGGCATTCAAGCAACAACAGTGCATTTATCGTTCGGGGACTGTAATATAATACTTAAAATCCAAATAATAATGTCAGTAGGTATACGAATGTCATAGTAAAGAATTCACTTATTTCTTTTTGCTGTATTTTTAGTGATAAAATATACCATGAACATGATCAATCGATCAAACAGGTCTGTAAAAGGTAGACTAAGTCTAGAATAAATGTAAGGCCTTATAATAAATATACCAAAATAATTTGAATCATAGTTTTCAACTTAACTCCATAAATAAAGTTGCACAGAGGTTTCACAATATTGTCTGCTTGAATACTGTAGTGTTCCCACTAATTCTGACAAATTTCATGCAAAAGTCATTGTCTACCATTAAGGTCTTTTTTATGTATAATCTTCAACTTTCACAGATAACGTGGTCATAGGTGTTCCAACTTCCCACCCGCCTTCTACGTCTGACAGACAGCTTCCCGTTGAAGTCCCAACTTCTAACTTGCTGTCTACTGGTACTGAGCTTCATGTTGAAGACCAAACCTCTCACTCGTCAACGTGTGACACACAGCTTCACATGGAACTCCCTACTTCTCACTCGCCATCTACTGCTGGCACTCGGGTTCATGTTACAGGTTTGTAAAAATTATTTTTTACATCTCAACTTTCAAAGTTCAATTCAAGATTCAAATAATTTACTATCATGCACTGAAGCATAGAAATCATTTCAAATTTTCTGATATACAAAGGAAAAAAATGGCAAGTGGTATAATGTTAACAAATGTACTTAAGATTTTACTTGTTCTAATCATTGAAATTGGTCCCTGCACATGTATTGATGTTCTTGGCAATTTAGGTTTTAACAATCATAGCGCACATGGATTGGAACCCCACCAGCATGAACCCAAACACATGCGCACACACACACATTTATACATACCTCACAAATGAACACACACCTGCAAATGTCCCCATTTTTAACGCTTAAGTCCACCCACACCAAAATACTGATGTGCACTTAAACACCTCAGTGACCTCACCCACTGCAATGCGTATGTATCCACGTGCACTTACAGCATGGAGTCAGCATGAACACACACGTGGGACACATGCTCACCTGCACCCAATTCTAGTCCCAAAATGTCTGTGTTATTTATGTTTAAAGTTAATATACCCAATTGCACATGCAATATATTATGTACATGTGAAGGGATATTTTTTTCCCAACAAGTTAATCACACCTCCACTTTATGCATATTTAGGGAGGCTGTTACAAGATTTATGGAGAGACATACCAGTTCAATTCTGTTCAAATGAGTTTTTCTGTGGATCAAAATTCTCTTTCAGAATAACTATGTCTGAATGCAGGAGGATGTATGTCTTCTTTCATATTAAAGATCACTGGAGATCCTTTTACTGATTATGTTACGTGCAGTACTGGTTATCTGAGAATTGTCTATTGGTGACAGTTTTCTTCTATTTTGCAAAAGCATTGTTACTTTATAATTTTAGATATTTTATCTTTATTCATATATACAGCTTATCGCCAAACTCAGGACCTTCAAACTGGGGATTTTGTTGCCGTTGTATATGGTAAGACGTGGTGGGTCGGAGAAGTCCTGGAGCTGAAAGGAGAAGATGCACATATCAACTTCTTACTCAATAAGGGTGATAACAAGTACTCTTGGCCAGACAAACCGGAGCAAGACTGGATTCGGAGAACTGGGATCTTTGCCATCTTCCCCTCTCCACCAATTCCTGTGTCCTCAAGACATCTTGGATTTGAAGAAAACACTTTTCGTTCACTGGCAACTAGAATCGACACATTCATCAATCTTGAAGAATAGGATTAGTAGGACAGGATGCTGCATTTTAGAACAGGAACATGTATATGTGAATTAAAACAGCCTCAGGACAGCTTTGGCATTCTTCAAATTTTCTAAAATGTTTTATTGGAAGAGTATATGTAAGGAATAAAATACAATGTTTAATGGTGAAAATTCACCTTCCGTATCTCATTCCATTGTATGTTTGCCTTTTTTCATTCTTCCCATGAAAGATATTAAAATTAGCAAATGCCGAAGCTGTTTCGATCCTTTTATGTTATGAGGCACTACTGGCCAGGATCTCCTGCACATCATTCAGTGTAGAGTCTTAGTGCTGTAGTATTCGGTTATTTTAAAACCCAGTTAACCTACTTCAAAAATATGGTTGTGTTTCGGTCATATAATGTACAAATTTTTATACAGGTTGTACATATTCCTTCATTATTTTGCAGGTAATATTTATAGTGATAATTTTACTCGTAATTCTATTTGTAATAATATTTTCAGAACATAATGAGAATCAAAACAGTTATCCAAACCCAAACCATTTTGACCAAAGACGGTTTGGTTACTGCTTTGTTAACCTTTTTACTACAGCACTAGTGTAGACGTGCAGGACTGCGCTGCAGTCATCAGCTGAGGAGCTAGTAGCATGTGGCCTCAACTAGAACAAAATGCAAATGAAAGTATGGGTTATTTGGAATTTTTCATGTGAAAAATGAAGTTTGAATTCTGAATCAAAACATTGATTGAAAAACAAACACACATGCTCATATAAAAAACTGTTGACAACTCATGAGAAACAGGAAAATCTTAAATCAACAAGATATTGTTATAATTCATGGTTTAGGAACTTAATTTTTAATTCATTTAATAGAATTGATATTTGTATGCTAATCAGAAATCAAGTTTTTATGTGACATTACTTTAATACTAAATAGAATGACACAAGTTAACAATACAGGGGAACCGAGAACAAGATTCTTAAATTTCTTGGGACCATCAAAGTTAGATTGCTGTATTGAATCCTTGATAGTATCAGGGCTATTATACATAAGTATTATGAGTATAGGGAACTTCATTATAGTGAGGTCCTTAAGACCATATAAATTAGTGTGTTATATTGTAAATATGTTCTACTAGTAACACAAAAGAATACAAAGAAGTGGGACAAGAAAGATTACATTGTAGTAGTGGAGTTCGTCAGATCAGTGTTCTACTGTTCTTTATAACAAGATTCCCCTGTATTAAAAAATGTAGTGTTCATCACAACGGTGATGGCAAAGAAATTCAAAGTTAGAATTCCTGTAATAACTTCAAAACTTGAACAAAAGCAAAATGCAGGCACTATGTGACTAAAATTAAAAGTATTGTAATAAAATAGTATCAATATAATGTACATGCAAGAATATGGATGTAAATATAAAAGTCACTGTAACTTGAAAACGCATTGATAAACCAATACAAGAACTGGAGTGCCAAAAATATTAGTAAGGTAACATGCAAGAAAATGTGAATATGAGTTGTAACAAAATCTGAAGATATTGGGAATTTCATTTTGAATTAATGAATAAAATTATAATTCTGTCGTTCAATATGTCATTGTGATAGGCATGCACATTAAATTTGAGCCTACCCAGACTACATGCATCAAGTTTTCTGTAATCTGTACATTGTGTAGGAGGAAAGATAATCTTTCAAAGAAGGGTAAACGATTGTAATTAATTAAAATTATCCATGTGATTGCTTATTTTTGTTCAATTAAAAGCTGTTCTTGAAGAAAATCAAACAAAAATAATGAGATACATGCATTATTTGAGTAAAACTAGCAATTTGATGTTTCACGTGTAACAGGACGCCGGTATCTTGGTGTCTTTGTTACATGTGAAACCACCAAATAAACTTTGGGACAAATACATTATGATTATAAGAATAAAATTCTTATATATATCTTTATATAATTATTCTCAGTCATTACTTGAAATTTAAAAATGTTGAAAGTCTGATAAATCGAAAGACAAATTTATTGTTTCACATGTAACAGGACACCAGAATCTTTGTGTAATTGTTACATGTGAAACCTTAAAATGAAGTTTGGGCAAATAGTCATTTTGTATATGTGTCCGCATCTTTACTCTCCGATCTTATTTAAACATTAACCTGTCCTCTTATGCTTCACTCTATTTCCTTTATTATTCATGCTACATTTAAAAGAATATTAACAAATAGGACACTATTTTAGTGTTTCACATGTAACGGGACACCGGTATCTTGGTGTCTTTGTTACATGTGAAACCACCAAATAAACTTTGGGACAAATACATTATAATTATAAGAATAAAATTCTTATATATATCTTTATATAATTATTCTCAGTCATTACTTGAAATTTAAAAATGTTGAAAGTCTTATAAATCGAGAGACAAATTTATTGTTTCACATGTAACAGGACACCATAATCTCTGTGTAATTGTTACCTGTGAAACCTTAAAATGAAGTTTGGGCAAATAGTCATTTTCTGTATGTCCGCATCTTTACTCTCCGATCTTATTTAAACATCAACCTGTCCTCTTATGCTTCACTCTATTTCCTTTATTATTCATGCTACATTTAAAAGAATATTAACAAATAGGACACTATTTTAGTGTTTCACATGTAACAGGACACCAGAAAATCTGTGTAATTGTTACATGTGAAACCGTAAATGAAGTTTTGGGCAAAGTAGTCATTTTTGTATGTCATTTTGCATATTTATTTTCTGATCTTATAAACATTAGCATGTCCCCCTATGGCTCACCATATTTCCTGAATTATTCATGCTTCATTTCAAAGAATATTAACAAAAAGGACTATGTTTCAGTGTTTCACATGTAACAGGACACCGGAATCTTTGTGTAATCGTTACATGTGAAACCTCAAACAAGGTTTTGGGAAAATAGAGTCTTTTTGTATTTGTTAACCTTTTCACTTTCTGATCCTATTTAGGCATTAGCATGTCCTCTTATACTTCACCCTGTTTCCAGTATTAGTTGTGCAGCATTTCAAAGATATATTTACATTAAGATTGAATTTCAAAATTGACCCCTAAAACTGTCTGCAGACCTTTCTAATAAGAAAATGTTGTAGGATTTTTAAAATTTTTAACTTTCGATTGGTATTTTTTGCTGTTGCTGGTGTGGAAAGAGTCACAACATACTTTCCAAATATTTCTTGATTTATAAATATCTTGTGGCAAACTAAGAGAAAAAGCAGATTTTCTTCAGATCAAATTGGAAGGTTGGTGTCCCTGTTACATGTGAAACAAGTGGGCGTTATCTTGAATGTGTGATGATGTGTAGTGGCTACGCTGCAAGATTCAAACTTCTAATAGTTTGTTTGATATACTCCATGTATCTATGTTTCTTGAGATGACAATAACTAAGCTCTGCATTAGTTTTGAAATTTTGAGCCTCATGTCACACTTTGTGTACCCAACTTCATGGAATGACCCATTTGTTAACAAGTCATTTTCTGATATTTCATCTGGTATTGTTGTTACGGATATCTCTGATCATTTTCCTGTGTATGCACTTATTGGTAGTATCCACCCTCTTGCTGACAGTGTGCAAAAAAAATCCGGTTTTCGTGTTATGTCAGACTCGAACCTGAATAGTTTTAGAGAAAGGTTGAAACTCGTTGATTGGTCGATTGTATATAATCAAAATGACGTAAATCTATCTTTTGATATTTTTATAGATATTTTGATAACTCAGCTTAATATTGCTATCCCTTGTCGTAAATTCTCTAACTCAAATCATAAAAAAGTACCCCGGCAGCCATGGGTTACAAAATCACTTTTAAAATCAATCAATAAGAAAAATAAACTTTATCATAAATATCGCAAAGTACCCACAGTTACAAACAAGTCCAGATATACTCAGTATCGTAATATCCTCACTTCTGCATTACGGTCAGCCAAACGGATGTATTTTATGAATCAATTCGACAAATGTAAATTTGATATGAAGGGTACGTGGAGGGTGATAAACCGAGCGTTGAAACGTAACACTGATAATAACGTGCCTAGTTATATTCAAGAGGATGATGTTCGTATTGATGACCCCATAGATATAGCTGAAGTTTTTAATGATTTTTTTGTAAACATTGGGCCAAATCTGGCTGATAGAATTCCTGAAGCACAGCGAGAATTTCACTCTTTCCTGGGTAGTAGGAATATGGAATCTTTATTTTTTGTCCCAATTGTCGAAGATGAAATAATAAAGATTGTTGATAAGTTAAATAATAAAAAAAGTTCGGGATATGATGGAATCACAAACTTCTTGGTAAAAAATGTGATTCATGAAATAATCTCGCCTCTTACTTATATTTTCAATCAATCTTTGTCTACTGGTAAAGTTCCTCAAAAAATGAAAGTAGCCAGAGTTGTTCCCATTTTTAAAAAAGGGCGAAAAGACCGTGTCAATAATTATCGCCCCATTTCTCTTTTAACTTCTTTTTCAAAGATACTCGAAAGACTTGTGTATAAACGCACCCTTAATTTTTTTCTTCAGGCAAAAATATTTACTGAATCTCAATTTGGATTTCGGAAAAAACATAGTACAACTCACGCATTACTCAAGTTTATCGATAAGATAGCTCATGCTATAGATGATGTTTCTCACACTGTCGGTGTTTTCCTTGACTTCTCCAAGGCATTTGATACAATAGACCATGACATTTTACTTTATAAGTTAAATCATTACGGAATTCGGGGAAGGGCGCTAGAATGGTTCACTGATTATTTAACGAATAGAAAACAATTTGTAAGTATTCACGGTCACGATTCCCAACCAAAACTGATTTCTTGTGGTGTTCCACAGGGTTCCTTGTTAGGCCCACTTCTTTTTATTTTATATATTAATGATATCCAGAACTCCTCTAAGATTCTCTCCTTCGTTTGCTTTGCAGATGATACAAATTTGTTCTTCTCTCATCAAAATCCTGATGCGCTTATAAACATAATAAATAAAGAACTTGTTTCTGTCCAATCTTGGATTTTTGCGAACAAATTATCCTTAAACATTGATAAAACTCAGTATATGTTATTCAGTAATTCGCTACCTGTGTTACCTCTCTCTGTCAAGATAAACAACATTGATCTGTCACAGGTCAACAATACAAAATTTTTGGGTCTTCATATCGATAGTGATTTATCTTGGAGAACCCATGTTAATTATGTAAGCAGAATTATTGCTAGAAATACCGGGGTTCTTAACAAACTTAGCTATTATTTTCCAAGTAATATTCTACAGAGCATATATTCAACTTTGATATCTCCCTATCTCAACTATGGGATTCTGGCGTGGGGAAATGCTTCTAAAAACCTTATCGATTCGTTATTTCTTGTACAAAAACGAGCTGTTAGAATTGTTAACCACACTGGATATTTATCCCACACGAACGAACTTTTTGTAAGTAATAAAATTTTGAAAATTCCCGAGTTATTTTATTACAACGTCGGCCTGTTTATGTTTCAATTTTCAACTGGCCAATTACCAGACGTATTTTCCCAAATGTTTACAAGAAATTATACAGTTCATGATTATCCAACTCGTCAACGTTACGCATATCACCTTCCACGTACCCGAACAATTTTCGCGAAAAAAACCATTATGTTCGCTGGGCCCAAATATTGGAACGAACTCCCTATGGAACTTGTAAGTTGTACCACTGTAACCTCATTCAAACGAAAACTGAAGCAATATCTTCTTAGCAGCTACATTGTACGGCATGCATAGTGTATAGTTCTTGTTGCTCTTTACTGTTACCCCTTGTCTATCCCACCTTAGTCTGGCGGGATCCTAACCATGAACACTATTTTTGAACAGTCTGCCTATTGCGCTGTTCATGCACCTATTGTTCCACTCGGTTATCGAAACTCTCGCGCGTGACAGCTGTCGGTTACTATGGTCACACGGAATGCTTGGTTTTAGGACCCATGCTGGAATGTTACTCCTGAGCTTTCGGTATTGTTTACATTCACGACAAATCTCATTATCCCACCTTCTACTTATGTATTTATGACATACAGTTACGCCATTTTCTATACTCTGCAACACACCCCTTGAATCTCTGCAGTTGTTGTTCACTGCTGCAACATGTGACCTTTCAGCTTTCTGTTTTTCTGTATTTTTATTTAGTGATATATATTTAATTGGATTTTTTGTTTTGTTTGTTTTAATCGGTTTCCCCAGATATAGTTGGTCTTAAAAAACATCCGTACTTTAAACTTCCCCTAATCTGATTACTCACGGGACCTGCGGCTGTACAAGCTAATGCTTTTACGCAGGCCCCATCATATTTTTTTTTCGCATTATGACCACAGTGTAATTCGCATGCATACAGACCTCGTGTTTATACCAAATCAAACTTCTGTACATTCTGATGAAGTCTCATCTGAATTATGTTTTGTATAATTTTCGTATTTATATACTTTATTGTGATATATGTGAGAAATATGAAAATAAATTGAAATGAAATGAAATGAAATGAAACATACTTTTGGGTACTGTCGAAAAATGCGTCTTGCACATCTACAACCAAAGGCACACATCTGTACCAAGTTTCATGGAAATTGGGCAAAAACTGAGGAAGTAGTTTGCAACACAAAATTTTCCATCATTTTGGCTCATAATATGTGAGCTGTTACCATGGCAACATACTTTTTGTCACTGTCAAGAAATGTGTCATGCTGACCTATATCCTAAGACAAACATTCAATATGAATTCCATGAGAATTGGAAGAACACTGATGAAGTAGTTTTGCCATGAAGCATTTTGCCCTATATTTTACCAATAACATGCCGTTACCATGGCAACGCACTTTTTGCCACTGCGGAAATATGTGTCTCGCACATTAACATATTCAGATGAACATCTGTACCTAATTTCATAAAAATTGATAAAAAACTGTGGGAGGAGTTCGCGACGCAAGATTTGTACCCATTTTTGCCCATAATATGCCGTTACCATGGCAACGTACTTTTGGGTACTGTCAAAAAATACGTCTTGCACATCTACAACCCAAGGCACACATCTGTGCCAAGTTTTATGGGAATCGGTTGAAAACTGAGGAAGTAGTTCGCGACGCAAGATTTGCAACAGACCGACCGCCCGACCGCCCGACCGACAGTCCGCTGATTCCTATATACCCCCTTCAAACTTCGTTTGGCGGGGGTATAATAAAGAAAGAGAGAAAGAAAAGAACGGGGAAAGGAAGAAAAGAAGAATTCTATGCCAGTGACAGTCAAAAAGTAATGGTGTGAAATATTATGCATTTATATTGCTTGCTTTTTTTTTCTCTCTCTCTCTCTCTCTCTCAAATACTATAGGTTCAGAAAAGAGAAGTTAATCCTACGTAACATTTGAAAAATTTCAAGTTACGTTGTACCTTGATGGCAATGCTACTAACTACTGTATGTAAATGTATTTCACCTTCAATCTATATGTTATTATTTTGTATCTAAAGGCGATTCCACATCATAGGGTATGTTGTCGTTCACAAACTTACTTTTTGCTGATTTTGTGCCGGACCAGGTAGACTGCTCCACCACCCCCTTGTCCCAATGTCGTGATTTTCTCATAGCAATCCATGAGGTCATCTCTCCAGGCATGATGCCCCCACCAATCATGAAAACATTTGGCAGCAAGAGGCTACATCCATGCTCAAGCACCTGAAAAGAAGATTTTATGAACCTGTGACCTATATCTGAGAATAATGAACAGAAATGGAATGTGTTATCATGATTTGAGATAGTCTACAACAGTATTTGCAGAGCTTTTGATTGCAAATCTTAAAACCAACTTGTCATGACTGTTAGATGCTGCATCTGGATAAAAAAAAATAAATGGAAAAAAATATATGCACTTGCCACACTAACCCCGGGACGCTCCGTATACACAGTTACACACACGACTGCGTGTTGGGGCTGGTCGCAGTTATTGCCACACATACATGTACTATAGAAAACAGTATAGAGTGTACTAGTATAGTAGGAGCAACAGTATAGATATAAAAGTTATTGTAATTTAGAATAGATCTAGATAGATCTTTAGCATGCATTAATGGGGAACAAGGCAGAATATCCAAGGTTCAATCACATCATTGTGCACGCTGGTCGTAACATATAGGTACTGTGTACTAAATACTTAGCGTTATACTTACGCGTGCACCCACGCATACACGTAAATGCACGCATGCAAGCACGTTGAAATGGCCTGGCATTAGTTGGGGTATTCGGCAACGGAATTCCTGATAAATAGATTCTACTAGTACTACACAACGGGTACCGTACATAGTAGTACTGGTAGTAGTGATGTCTAAATATATGCCGAGTGTTATAAATACACAAAAGTAATACAATTTATATATGGTTATGAATTGTAGGGCAGCAGGAAAAAAAAAGCACCGAAAATTTTAGGTCGGATGAAGCCAATACTTTACCATAAAAAAGGCAATAGATCGGTGTGGCAGCCCTGCATAGCTGCATTGAGCAGACCCGCTGCCGCCAGCAATGCTTCGGGTGGGTAACTGCACATCATCAGTTGCTTAAAACTCAATTTTTTGTCAAAAAAAAAAAAGGAACACACATAATTTTTTCTTCTTTTCATCATGGAGAGTGGACATGTGTGTGCAACAAAGCAAACTTGCAACAATTTCTGTAATCACTAATGACTGTATGTCAGATGTGAGAAGGAAGAGAAGTGAAAAAGAGGCCTCTCATGAGCACCCACCTCCAGCGCGGGGGAGAGCGGTCCTTTAGCTCATGTTGACTAACCGTTAAGTTACAACTTACAAGTCTCATCATGTATTGTCATGATAAGTGTCGTCAAGACTGGTCTAGAGTTCAGTTCTAGACTAGAATCAGAGCAAACAACCCTCTTCAACATGTTTGTTTGCTGCAGACAGACAGGCGATACATCATCTTCACTTAAAATCAGTAGGGGTGCTGGTCCGAGAATGCGGATCGTCCGCACAAACGAGGGTATCTTCGTAAACGCGGACAAATCGCGTCCGTGAAAATCGGGATCGGTAGCTTTTTCGCGGACGATCTTTTTCCTCGGGGGCTTTGCGGGCTTAGGGGTACCGAACCGCACGTTCTAGATGCGATAAACGGATTCCTCGTGTACAAATACCCCTAGTTCACCGTCTACTTTTGTGGGTTGTCCGTCTTCCCGTGGATTTATCGCGCGAAATGTGAAAGTCGCTGTGCTGTCAATGGCAATACATGTACACGCATCATGGAGCAACTTAACACACCTACGAAGTCACCAATGCACTTTGCAGTGGAATTACGGCAAATTTGAACGGTATGAATATTTCTTATGAATAAAATATTAATTCTAATTATTGTTAATTAATATTCCGATTTCCGATTGTCTGGTTTGGCGACTGTATGCCGGTGCCTACAAATCCCGTTGTGAACACATCGTTGTGTTGAAAACTACTTGCTAGTAATGTGTTGTATGTCCGACTGCACGTGCGCAGCTACCGACGCTAGTTTCCCATGTATAATGTATGCATGCACATGGGCATTTAAATGATCAAAAACAAAACGGCAAGTGCTTTAATATTCAAGGAACGGTTGAATAAAACTAACAACAAAACTCTATAAACAAAACAAAACAAAAACAAACGAAAATGGCTCCCGTAAGCGAGTACTGCAGCAATTTTAAAGACTGGTCGCACTACAGTTATAGAGTATGCAGTGCTGATAGTTTAACCAAACCGTGTTTGATTTTATGAATCATTGTATCTATGAGGGTGAGCTCTCACCTGCAGGTCCGGCGGTAGCACGCCCATCATCGTGGAGTCAAGTGAGGGGAGAGGCCAGTGCTATGGTAAGAAAAGTTACCAGAACTTCTCACATGATGGCCCACACGCATGCTTCATTAATTGGTCGGTGAATGATGATATCACATTTGTTTTATTGGTTATTGCATCATAAGCGCATCATAAGCAGAAACAAATTACATGCGTACTTCTGTAGAAGTGTTACACGTGTGCCACATCAATTCTGTTTGAATCTAGATGCAAGTATACTAACCAAACTACATCTGTTAATTTCATAAAGATGACCTCCAAGAACTGATGGATGTTCACATTCAGGAAATGAAGGAGTTGCGTAATGAAGGCCAAAACGAACAAGGTAAGCAACGTTACACATAAAAGTAACATTGATATATTGCCACCAATCTGATTCAGTATTAATATCACACTGCATATTTGTATTTCTCTCTGTGAAACTGGAACATTTCTTAACAGTTTTTGATATATTTTCTTTCCTTGTCTTATGGCACAGATCCCAACAGCACAATCGAAGTTGAGCAAGGTAAGATCGTACGATGTGTAGGATAATGGCAGCCCTGAAATAGGCTCTCCACTCTTCCCTGAATCATTATTAATGCTCAACAATGATTCTGCATGTTGCGTTGGCAAGAGGAGCAGATATGGTGCACTTGCGTTACCACGAACGACATATTGTTACAACGTCGAAGCACATGCAAAAATTAAGATCTAAAAATAAACGTCATTGAGTCCCTCAAAAGTAAAACATTTATAGCTAAATTTTCGATTGAACGAAGTAATTTCCGGGCGACATTGAAAAAGAAAAATGAACGAAATTTATTCTATAAGGCCCTATAACGAAATGCGGGACGCTTACGATATACAGTATGACTTCAGCATAAGAAAAATTTAGCGAGCGTCTCTTTGTTGAAGAACGCATCACATTTTTGTGGGTTTAAATAGAAATCGCTCTGCGTTTCAGGGAACTTGCATTAGGCCATATTATAAGATAATCCGAAATGAAATAACGATCGTTTTTTCCGAAGGTTCGTAATTCCAAAACACACAAATTCTGTTTGCAGTGTACCTAGATGTTCGTTGCAAATCCGAAATAAACTACTGTCCGTCATTGCGACATAGTTTGTATGGCATATGACGTTACTGCGAAGATTCATTTTTCCTTGCGTTCAGTAATCCGAAAATGAAATAAGGTTCGCTATTACGAATGTTCCTTAACCTAAAAATGTTTGGAATCTTTGTGTTTCAAGGTTCGTTAATCGGAAATGAAAATCGTTGTTAATCCGAAAATGAAGAGGTGATTATAGGACTGCTAACAAAAACATACATCATTGTTTTTAGATCAACAAGTCTTCAGATAATGAACCGTTTTCATTTAAGGATGAACGATCTTTTTTATGAACAATGAACCTTATTTCCATTTTATGATAAACGAAATGAAATAACATTTTCTCATTGACGGATGAACAAACCTTCGGAAAAAACGAATGATACCGGTACTTCATTTCGGATTAATGGACTTTCAGCATAGCAAACCTTAAATTTCCTTTTCACATAAAAAGAACCTTTCATTGAAGATGAACAAACCTTCGGAAAAATCGAATGATACTTCATTTCGGATTAATGGACTTTCAGAATAACAAACCATAAATTTCCTTTTCATTTAAAAAAGAACCTTTTGAACAACTGTTACGAACCTTGGGAATAGCGAGCCGTAAAACCGACGACCCGTCGAAACGGCAAACCTTTTATAGTACAGGGCAAGTCCAAGATAAGGTCCCCTCAGAAGGCAAAATTTCATCTTTGCTTAATATTAACATGTTTGGTATCATTTTGAAGCTTATGAGTTGAAGTTTTGATTTTCAAGGAGGAAAAAAGTATATTACGTAAATTTATGCAAATTTCAAGGGCTTCATTTGCATAAATGTGAAACACAGCGTTACGTATGGGACATTTATAAAAATTCATATTAATTCAAAGGAAAGCAAATGATATTTGATTAATATGTGGACATAAGAAGTTCATCAAATAGTTTAACTTGGTATGAAAATTTAGGGATTATGCAAATGATTATGCAAATTAGCTCGTGTCCTATCATGAGATGTCCCATACGTAACAAATTGAGGTCATTTTTTTAGGTTTTTTCTGAAATTGCTAAGGTTATATTAATGCCCTTTTGGAAAGTTCTAATTTATTGTTTAGAGAAATTAAATACCATAGAAAAAAGAAAAAACAGTAAAAGGAATATTTTTTATTAGGCATTGAAATAATGTTACGTATGGGACAAATGCGTTACGTATGGGACATCCTCATACATAATGCATGTAAATGCATGTAGCTAGCTGGGAAGGTCTCTCAGTACACAAATGGTCAATCATCCTGAAGAAAGCATCCCAACATTGTGGCTACATTTTGAGTTATAGACACTTTAAACAATACATGTACTTGACTGAACAATTTTCAGAAAGGGGGAGGGGAAAATGGCAAAATACAGAATGAAAAATCAGCATTAAAGGGATGGTATAGTTTTTTTTAGAAATGGGGATTCAGTTTTCAACATTTAATGAGATGATTGGAAACCAATTGTGTATATGAATTACTATTACAGAGCATACAATCCTAAGACTAGAGGAATTCAAAGTTTAGTGATGGAGATCCAATTTGAAATGGTTGTAATATAAATATTAAAAAAAAATATAAAGTAAAATGATTTTTTTTTAATTGCAAGTGATACACAAATTGTCCTTATTCAGGTTTCAATAATAGCCACGACAAAATTCATGGGTATACATACTGAGGTGTGACTCGAATCAACGACCTGACTGCTAGACAGACATCATATCTACTCGATCACTGGGGTTCCACGCAGCAGGTATTGCTTATTTATAAAAATTAATATTTCTTGTGTCAAATTGTGTTTTATTGAAACGAAATGGCAAACTGCCCTTCATCAATGGAAGTAAACACTTTAAACTAGTCAATTTTTCAGTAGTAACTATCCTGATAAAAATAGGGCATACATACTCAGGTTGGTCATAAAAATATAGAATATGATTAAATATGATTATGATGGTAAATCTTTGGGGAATATTGTTCCCTTGTCAATCTGGATCAGTATTTGAGTAGTTTCAACTGATTCATTTCAATAATTATGCAAAAATTTGTTTATGGGTATTTTGCAAAATTACTTTGCAAAATACCCATAAACATGTCTCTCCACACACTAAACGAATGGGGGACAAAGGGCATGCATACTCAGGTTGGTCATAAAAATATAAAAATATGATTGAATATGATTATGATGGTGAATATTTGGGGAATATTGTTTCCTTGACAATCTGGATCAGTATTTGAGTAGTTTCAACTGATTTTACTTCAATAATTATGCAAAATACCCATAAACATGGTTCTTCACACACTAAATGAATGGGGGACAAACTGTCCCATACGTAATTGTCCCATACGTAACACGTCATGTCTGTCTTTAATTAGAACCTGTAATTAGAGCTTTTTGCCTAATGACACGAAACTTACCTGTGATAATCTTGAGTGTTGTGACTTTCATCACAGTGAGTTACAAGTTGTAGAATGAAATACTTTCAGAGAGTTTTGAGGTTGAAAAAAATGTTCAAAAAAACAAAATTTTTCTGGTCCCATACGTAACGGCACATATTTTCTCTTCTAGAATATAATTGTGAAGGTCATTTTTCTCCATTTTTTGCATGATTATACTTCTCCTAGATATCAATCACCATGATAAAGTTTAATATGATCAAAAGCCATTAACACTATTTTTCAGGTCATAAAAGTCTCTGAATGTCCCATACGTAACGCGCGTGTTATCTTGGACTTGCCCTACAACGGACATTAGGAACAACGAACCTTTAGAATAGTACTCGAATCCTCAACTACTTTGATGTGATTTCAAACTATAAGCATGAAGTACAAACAACTTTCTCTATTAAATGTACAATATCGATGAAATTAAAGTGATACATTGCATTTAATATTGCTTTTTAGCGTATTATGAGTAGTCGATAATCACATATTTGAGTGTTGTTTTTTTTTTTTTGTGTGTTGTTGTACACAAAATTTTGATACAACGAAACAAAACTGCCGATCCCAAAGACTTTGTTCTAACGTCAGTACACTGTACTTCGGCAAGATACCTTTTAGTGTGCAGATGTGTTTATTTCATGTATAATTCTGCCCACTACACTCTAAACTGCCGAGTTACTTTTGTTGTACACATTAATTACAGTATTAATTTGTTCTTCTCTTTGATTTAGGGAATGATCTTGGTGGACAGAACACGACAGCAGTTCTAGAAATTGATGTTGAAGGGCACATGTTCATGCAAGTTGGGCTACTCTCAATTCATGTTCGCATGTTCGGCTTGCTCCTCACGAATGTCGGCTTTCCCGGCGGCTCTCAGTACCAGTGTCACGGCGTCATGAAGCATAGCTTGCACTTGTTGTCATGCAATTAACATCCAGAATTACTGCTTAATGACTTTCCTTCAGCTTGTTCTTGATGGGAATGATGCTGTAACCTTTACTTCTCATGAATTAATTCTGTAGAAAAAGAAAATGACATTTTTATTTCGAAACGGGGAAAACTTGTGTGATATCAAAGTAAGATCATAAAGTGTACGCATAATGTTAAAATATTGTGTACTTGACCAACGGTGTTGTTTATAATGTTAAGGGACATTCCTTCCTGATATGTTGCTGTGTATGAACAGCTATGTGCTTAGCATCTGCCCATTCTGTTTGTAACTGAAAAAAAAGTCACCAAACTATCTTTTTCCGAGGACAAAAGATAAAAAGTCTTGACATCAGCTCCTATAATAAAGTCATACTTTTGTTTGTGCCCTCCTCGGCAACTCCAAGGCCAAGCTCTGTGTGTGCCAAACCGTTTGGTAACTGTTTAATAACAATTAAAGTGCAATTTCACGTTCAATACTCTAAAATCTTTTACAATTTACTAAGTTTATTATTATGTCTGTTATACTTAAATTGTCACTGATCTATTTGTTTCTCTTTTTTTTTTTGCTTTCCAGTACGTTATCTTACTGCTGAATGTTTCATTATTCTAGGCGTACAATGTAATTAGGCTTTTAGTCTTTTTTTTTTGTATTATAATTTTAGTCTATAGCATTATTGTCAGCACAGAAAGGATACATGCATGTATCGTGTACTGTGATACCTGTGCCTATTTTTGTTTAAAAGCTGATTTTTTTTTGTCTATAGAATTGGAAATAAAATGTGAAGATTTGTGTGTGTGTGCGTTTGTGATTAATTGGTACCGGTACCTGATTTCTTGGCGCTTGTTTTGTTTGTTTGTTTGTTCTTAATGTATGATAACAATTTCCTGGCATTTGGGTATCTCAAACACCCCCAGTTACACATGCATACCCACACAAGACTTCTAATACATGCAGGTTTCGTCAGCGCTATAACATTGAATGGAAAATACTAAATGTGTGTCGTTTTCAATTAAAAATTGTACCGGTAGCAATTAAATGATAGACGTAAACTGACGTGAAACTCGTCTGCCTTTCACATACAAGTCAACATGCTACAATAGGCCGCTTGCAAGAATTATTCACAATTTACAGTATATCCTGAAACGTCCATGAATCCAAGCTCATCTAGATCTAGAGATCTTCTAAATTTTACATAGATCTACAATTGTAGGTACAATGTTATGCTTGTAGCTGTATAAACATCACAATGATAGTAGGACATCGATACTCACATTTAGGTTGAAGAGCATTTCACTAATAACACTCGATCCATATTGGTCCTAGAAACGCAAAATTTGCTCGACTTGATGTCGCAATGCGCAGCATGCAGCGGTACAACGAAGGTACATTTGTACAGTGTATTATAGAGATGGCCCTATATCATACATGTATTACATGTATGTCAGCTTCAACTTACAACAAAACATATGCATGGGCACACAGAAAACGGTGAAAGCAGTGATCTCTGTTTATTGCACATCGTCCTTATTTACGAGGGTCAAAGCAAGAAGCAGTCAACAGTCGCGCTTTTGCGTCCTTACTTTTGGGGACAATCATAGTTTTCTAAGCTTATATCGGTTTTTAAGGACGCGTCCGTATCGGGACGCCGTTCGCCGAGAAGTCGGCAGCTTGTGACGTCGTCACCGTATACGAAGACGACCCTCATATACAAATACGATCCTCATTCTCGGACCAGCACCCCTACTGAAAATTTACTTGTCTAGAACACTTGGCATAAGTAGACTCTTAACGCCAACGGTTAAATGAAATAAAAAATAGGAAGACAACATGCGCGTATGCAGATAATGGTACATGCATCATCATCGAATAGACGGCGTGATAATGAGGCAAATTGTGATAGTATCCTTGCTTCAGTATGCGCGCCATTTCCAGCTGGCAGCCAGCCCGCCGCGCACACGCAGTAAGCAGCCGCCTTGCCTGCGGCCCGCATCATCGCAAAGGCACACGACATGGAGGCGTCGGGAGAACAGCCCGACCGACCGACCGAGTCGAGCGAACCGCAACTGCAAGCTGGCCTCGTTGGCGGGGCGAGGTTGCGAGAAAAGTCGGGGTCTTACAGCATTCTACCATAACAACGATTAGCTCTCTGTTACTGGATAATAATACCATATCTTTGGCCATCGTTTTAATGTCATTTTAACTGAAAAAGACATAAAGTGGAGCGAAAATTGCAAAATTTTCTTACCATTGATCGTAGCTCTCACTGGAATTTCACTCCTGACAACTAAAATTGTTTACGATGAGGGATGTCAAAGGTTAACGTGTATTAGTTCTGCTTATCATAAAAAAATATGTTAATACAATAATTTATACAACCTATTTCTTTACAAAATAAATTTGTTTATATTGATATATTTATTTTAAGCTACAAAATTGAATAAAAAATAATAATTTTGATTTTAAAAGTACAGCGTCACTCGTAATCTCGTACGAATTAAAGGTTAGGACGAGAGCTCAAAAGATTGAAGAAGAAGAAGAAGACGACAGCCAGACCAGAGAGCCGGAAAAGTCTTGTCACTCACCCAAATCGTCATTGTAAAAGCACCAGAGTGAAAAGACCAGGGAACTGATCGAATTTTACCTCATAGAGAGGCAAGGCTTGCTACTCACCTGGCTCTGAGTGGGTTTTAGAGCAACAGAAAAATGGCTGTAACCCAGGTAAGTTCACGTTTTTATGTGGAGGACGGATCGTACACGGACGCGTGATTTATGATGATGATGACAGTGTAGTGATCATGCATGAAAGGCCAGGAAGCTTTGCTTTTTGAGTGTTTTGATTTGTTCTGTTTTGGCGAGAATTAGTTTGAGTGAATGTAAAGTAGGGTCTATAGGAAACACAAGTTTGTAAAAAATGATAATGAATACTTATACTTTTCAATGCAAATCAATGTCAAGTAGAAATTAAAACTATTAAAAATTTACTTTAATATCCAAGATTTTTCATTTTTATCCATGGCATACGTATTGTCGTAGGGCATGGTTTCATGAAATGTAATTGTAATCCGATGCCGATGGGACGCAGCCTCCCCGACCTGGCTGGCTGGCTGGCGTAACAATAACAGTAAAATCCGCCTGTCCTAAGATTACATAATAGTAAGAAGTTGGTTTTTTTTAACTTGTCATGTCGTATATATATATTGCTCTCCTCCATAACTAGGAAGGGATTCTGTGAAGCAAGACGGTCTCCACAGAACATATTTCAGATGACTAGACTCTAGTCTCTAGATACAGTCAGATCTTTTTTTCAAGACCCGACCCTGCTGCTGCTGGAGTACATGCAAATTCACATTTTTCTTCTTGAAATAATTTCTTCGAATGCAATATTTATTTCCTTCAGTGCATTGTGCTCCTTGTTGGGTGTACCATGACATGGATTGATGTCTGCACTCTCCAGGGGCCTGTCTTATAAAGACTTGTGATAGAAATCAATCACAAGTTTCATGTGAGCTTCAATGCAAGTTGCGATTGATTTAGGGACTTGTGATTGATTTGAAGGCTTTATAAGACGGGGCCCAGAGTGCTTCTCTATCTAGTGAATTATGTATGTGGGACATGTTATTGCTATGTGTACTTCTGTCAATTATTTTTTTTTTCTCTCTCTCTCTTCCTAGACTGGAGGAAACTCTCAGCCAAGCAAGTCTTGGGGTAAGACTACAGTGATGGCCAAATCTGATGCGCCTCATGAATGACTCGCCTCAAACACAACAACAACATCTGTCAGTCCACAGAATTTGTGCGAGGGTGTTTGCTGTAGACTGTGTTGTTGTAATTGAAGATTTAATTTGATCTGGGGGGTGTTTCATCAATATAGTCAGCACTGACAAGTTGTCAGCGCTGACAATTTGAGCAAAATCCTTGGTTTTGATTGGCTGAGATGCTCTGGTCACTGACTGTTACCATGGTGATTGTCAGAAAATGACAACTTGTCAGCGCTGACTAAGTTCATGAAACACCCCCCAGAAAGTACAAGTATACAGGCGGGATATACAGAAAGAAGCATTTAAACTACTTCGTGACACAATACAGTGATAAAGGTTTTAGCAAATCAACAATGTCTCTTTACAGGAATGTGCATCTTGTTGATTACATCACACACGTAAGTTTGTTTTGTTCATTAGATTCTTTGTGTATTACGATATCTATATCTATATTTATTATTATAGCATGCCTAAGTGTGTCAGTAGAATATAATGACAATGAGAGTCCTGAGTGAGGATTAACCAACGTCTTTCCAATCCTCTCCACCGCCTCCTCCTCCTCCTCCTCTCCTCCCCCACCCCCCCCCCCCCCCCCACCTCTCTCCATCATCATCTTGATCCCGCAGAGCTGAGTCTCTACGAGTTGCACCGCACACCCCAGGAGGCCATCACGGACGACACCGAGATCGCCGTCTCCCCCCGCAGCCTTCACAGCGAGCTCATGTGCCCCATCTGCCTGGACATGCTGAAGAACACGTACACCACCAAGGAGTGTCTCCACCGATTCTGCCAGGACTGCATCACCACGGCCCTGAGGAGCGGGTGAGCATATTAAAGGGATGGTATAGTATTGCTTGAGATGAGGATCAAGCTTTTAACTTTTTGCGAGGTACTAGGAAGCCCCTTCAGATGAAATGATACAGAGTGTACAATTCTGAGAAGAATTCAAAATTTCTGTGATGAAAGTTGGTTTTGAATTGGTTGAGATATCCCAAAACAAAGTACTGTGAATCGAAGCAATCCTAATAAAAGGATCACATTTCATATGAGGTTTCTCATTTTCTCACAAAACAGTTGGAAACCTGGAGCTCCATCTCAACCAAAACTATACCATCCCTTTAAAAGTGGGTGCATCTCATTGGTTTGGAGATGTATAAGTGGCGACCAGGGGTCCGTTGCATGCAAGTCTTAGGAGAGTTTTTTTGCAGTTACATCTCTGTGCTGCCTTCTGGAGACTAGCTGGGTCTCCATTTGTTTGTAGTCACAGGAAAAGCAAATACATGAATTCATCATTTTTTTTAGAGACTTTTCCATGTCTGCAAGTGGTCTTTGAGACATCTACTCAGTTCCAGCCATGTGATGGACTCTGGTTTTGTCTGCGATACCTCCGCAATGTTTTTGAGATATACATTAAATGTATACGCCAAATATGTCACAAAGCTTTTATATTTGTGAATTTTGCGAGTCGGATGCTGTTCACAAATTTAAAGACATGCAAAAATATTTACTCTGATCCAGACCTGAATGTGACGAATTTAGCCACTCCTGAAATCATTGGAAATTCCCAGTTCACGAAAAAATTAGACTCACTTGATATATGGTGTATAAGTTATCAAACAAATGATAGAGAAAAAAAAAAAAAACACAGAGAGACAGCTGATTATCATACAGTGTATACATACCTTATTGATTTATGTTTTCAACTGCCTAGTTAAATTTCTTTTGGTGGAGTTTAGTTTGGTGACAGTGTTCAGTAATCTGCTGCTCACTTTTTTGTAGGAACAAGGAGTGTCCAACATGCAGAAAGAAGCTGGTATCCAAACGCTCACTGCGCCAGGATCGTAACTTTGACGACCTCATATCCAAGATCTACCCCAGCAGAGACGAGTATGAGGCACACCAGGTGAGATTAGAAACACACAAAAAAATAGATAAATAAATAAATAAATAACCTTTCTGATGCGACGTCTTAGATACACATTTAGGGCTACTGTGAAGATAGACATTTTTGCAGTGTGGAAATTTTCACTTCACACAAAACTAGAGCAAAACTAAGAGAGCGGAAATTTTTTTGTGTGTTTTTTCCTCTTTTATTTTTTTATTATTTGGAGTTTTCTTCATGTTCGCTAGTTCTGTAGCATGAGTGAATTTGCTGTAGTAATGTAGATCACTTTTCTTCTACAGCACTGCCCTACTTTGGCAAAAGGAAGCAAGTGACAAAAGTCGCATTTCTCGTAAAAGAGCAATTTGGTCTGTCATTTACACTGACGTCAATGGACTATCATGATGTCTTATCTAACATCATATCTCTTAGTAGGATAAGTGTTTCATCATGAAATTTGTCCTGGAAGAAGAGCTCATTTTGTGAATTATGAAAACATCAATAACTCAAATTCGGATGGTATGTCACTTGCTTCCTTTTGCCAAAGTAGGGCAGAGCAGTATTTGCTGTCAAGCTCTTAGCTGCTATGGCAGCATTAAGCTGTGTAAAGTGTTCTCTAAAGAGTCACGTCTGTCTGTGAAATTCAAAACACAAAAAAAATCATCTCAACCAACTGATTGTGGGAGATCACCATAAGTAGCACAAAACTTTCCTATACTTTTACAGTATACCCTTACTCTCCAAACATATTCTGTGTGCCTTATCACCTCCTATTTTACATATTCCTTGCTTATGTGCTACAATAGTTCATATTGGTTTGTTTACACTGTACTCACAGCCAGGCTGGAATAGGTAAAGCATCACTAGCCTTCAACAGATCTAGCATGCTATTAGAAGTTCTTGTATTTGCTTGTCATTTTGTGGTTGTTGGTCACAGTAAAGTATTGCAGGCAAATTAGAATACAAATTGTATCAGCATTAGCACATACAGAGGAGCCTCATTAACCTGTTGAGGTTGGTCTGATTTTGCTGCAACATCCTGTAGGCACCTGTCCAAGTATACTCGGGACTCATCTTCAACAGGTTAAAACAAGCTGCCTTAGACCACTACAATTCCTCATTATTGGTATCTAATTATGCCAGGGATGAAAACAAAAGAATATGAAAGGAATGGCACCCCGCAAAATTATCTCGTTATATCACGTATGACTGGATATCAACCTCAAAGTTTCTTTTTGTGGTCTCCAGGAGCGAGTGCTTGCCAAGCTGACCAAGAACCACAACTCCTCGGCCCTCAGCAACAGCATCGAGGAAGGCCTCAAGGTCCAGGCCCTCAACCGAGCCCAGCGCGTCGTTTGTAAGGTAAGGGTCTGTCTCTGGGCTATCCACCTCCAAAGGCCCTCGTGCTGTTTGTTAGCATTGATAGTTGTGGCAAAAGAATACTGAAACCTAGTGCAGCAGCCGAGAAAGATTCATGCAAGTAGGCAGGACAGTGAGAAAGAGATGCCAACTGTTGCTTTTTTTTTTTGCGAGTATTTTGTCCTGTTTTTGCACCAAAAATATTGCATGTTTCATGGAGAAGTCATGTTTGTTTGTTTGTTTTATTACCCGAATTGTATTACAACTTATTTGCAGCATGTTTGCAAGAAAGATAGTTTAGATACTGTTTTTCCACAAAAAACATACCTTTTTGGCCCTCAGAATACTGCAATACTGTTTACATGGTTGGCGTCTCTGTGCACACAATTGCTTTAGAGATCTGCAAATGTGATTATTATTCATGAGCTTATAGAAATTCTAACCTATGCACCGCTCTTACTGAGTAATTCAGGTGTGTGTGTGTGTGTGGGGGGGGGGGGGGGGGGGGTAGTCACTTTGACCAATTAAATTTCTAGATTTGCCTAGCTGCCATCGGTGCAAAATTTATTATATGAATGAGTTCTACAAACAGAGCTGTGCTGATTAAGTGTTATTTTTTAAACCAAGGACTGGTCTCAAAGTTCAGTAATTCCATGAAATTAATTCAACACAACAGGAACTCCTTGCAACTTTGTCTGTCCATTGGGCATTTAATAAAAGAAATAAAAGAGATCATGCTTGCCCAAATGGGCATCGGCCAAGTAACGATTCATTGCACTTGCCCGACAGAAAGATGTAGTTGCCCCTGGCAAGCAGGCAAGTAGCGCCCTAGGTCTGTCTGTGTCTCTCAATGCTTTAAAGGGACTGTACAGTACTGGTTGAGGTGAGGATTCAGTTTGTAACATCTTGCGAGATATTTAGAAACCACTCTATGAAATGGTAAAAAGCATACAATTCCAAGGGGAATCAAAAGTTTGTTTGATGAAAATTGGTTTTGAAATGACTGAGATATCCAAAAACAAAGTAAAACAAAGAGATCCTTATAAAAGCTGTGGCCTGTCAATTTTATTAGGATCGTTTTTGGGATATCTCAGCCATTTCAAGGCCAGTTTTCATCAAATAGACATTGAAATCCTTCTTGGAATTACATGCTCTTTCATATTTCATAAGAGGTTTCTTATTATCTCACAAGAAAAAAAGTTATAAACCTGAAGATAAGTCTCAACCAAAACTATACATTCCCTTTAAAGGGATCGTATAGTTTTGGTTGAGACATAATTTCATGTTTCTAACATTTTTGGTGAGATAATGAGAAACCTCTTATGAAATATGAAGGAACATTTAATTCTTTGAGGAATTCAATGTTTGTTTGATGAAAATTGGTTTTGAAATGGCTGAGATATCCTAAAAAGAATAATTCTAATAGAGTATGGGACCCACACTTTATCACGATCGCTTTGTTTTACTTTGTTTTTTGGTGTTTCAGTCATTCCAAACCCGATTTTCATCAAATAAACTTTGAATTCCTTCTAAAATGGTATGCTCTGTACTATATCATAAGTGCTTTCTTGGTATCTCGCAAAAAGATAAAAGCCCAATTCTCATCTCCACCAATACTGTACCATCCCTTTAACATGCCATTTCAAACATTTTCAAAAGTCTCCGTCTCTCTCTCCCCTCTCAGAGGAAACAAAACCCCCTGGACGGTGAGACAGAGGACCAGGTGGAGGAAAACGGAGACCCCGACGCCCCGCCCATGTCTGGCGACGACGGCAGGCACCCCGCGCCCCTCACTCCGCCCGTTGAGTCCCCCCAGGAGGACGGCTTCCCGGGCCTGGCCCGCAGCCACTCACAGGATGCTGGCCTGGGCTCCAGCTGCCTCCCGCTACCCCAAGACCAGGACCTGCAGCATGCTAGTCCAGCCCTGAGCCTAAACAGACACAAGGTATCTTCCTCTCAATGTAGAATTTTCTTTCTGTTCTGCCAAGGTGTACTTTAAAACAAGGAATGTTCTTGTGCATTCTGATTTCACGAATTTTGCGAGCGGCAACATTCACGAAATTAAAATGCACTCGAAAGTTCTTGCCTACACAACATTCATTTAATGACACTGGTAATTCACAAAAATTTCATGCCCCGAGAAATGTCGTCAGCTCCGATTCGCGAAATTTTCATGCCATGAAAATATTGTGTTTTACAGTATATGACTTGTCTCAGGCAAGACATGCAGGTTAAAGAGATGGTATAGTTTTGTAGACAAGACATGAAGGTTAAAGAGATGGTATAGTTTTGTAGACAAGACATGGAGGTGAAAGAGATAGTATGGTTTTGTAGACAATACATGACGGTTAAAGAGATGGTATAGTTTTGTAGACAAGACATGAAGGTTAAAGAGATGGTATAGTTTTGTAGACAAGACATGAAGGTTAAAGAGATGGTATAGTTTTGGTTGAGATGGAGCTTCAGCTTCCCAACTGTATTTTGTGAGATAATGTAAAACCTCCATTGAAATATGAAAGAGCACACAATTCTGAGAGGAATTCAAATGTTATTTGGTAAAAAATGGTTTTGAAATGGCGGAGATATCCAGAAACAAAGTAGTCCAAATAAAGGACAGGCCCTTTTATTATGACCACTTAGTTTTACTTTGTTTCTTGGATATCTCAGCCATTTTCAAAACCAATTTTCAACAAATAAGCTTTGAATTCTTCTCAGAGTTGCATACTCTTTGTATTTCGGAAGAGGTTTCTTGTCATTACACAATAAGTTGGAAGCCGGAAGCCCCATCTCAACCAGAACTATACCAGCCCTTTAATATGTCATTTATTCCCCCTCTCCTCTCCCCCTTCAACTCTACAAGTACTGGTACTCCTACCATTTGCACATTGATTGGGTATATCTATGTTTGAAGAATCTTGTAACATATGAATGTGATTTATTTGGATGATACTTAGATGATGAAGTCATAAACCTCTGAAGCAAGGAACTGCATTTGTAAGTTTTGCTGTAGTATCATGTTTAAAGTAAGTTATGCATCGCGTGAAGGTAGCATGGAAAGGGTACATGTGTATTGTGGAAAAATTAAAGGAACCGAAGGTAAAGAAGAAATGAAATCTAGAGAAGCAAATTTCAAAGTGACTTTGATATTCCCACTATTTTGAATATTCTAAACTGATAGAATTATGGGGTTTTTGTGTTTTTCTTCTTCTTCTTCTTCTTTTTTATTTGCTCTCTCAGGTGGTGCAGATGCCAAAGCGGCCGAGAACTTCTGACGAGTCTAGCGTCGGGGATCCAGAAGCTGAGGCTGAGGCGGAGGGTAGTGTGGACATGCCCGACACATCCAATGTAAGCTCCCATTGAGATATGAGTACCTTTCCCACCAACTGAGACACATTGCTACACCTGAGTGAGCTATGCTGACTTTACAACTAGGTCAAGTTTATTCAGTTAGATAATTGTTGCTAAAGAGTATTTTGTTGCAACTGATTGACATATTGCCCTTCGTTGTCATAAATAGTAAGCAATTATTCAGTGTTATTTATGTCAGTGAAGAGCAAAACTTGTCAATCAGAGTGATGCAATAGGACGAGTTTGGAGAGATTCCTGAATGCTTGTGAAAAATCTTGGCAAGTTACCTACTGTATATGCTGATTGCCGTGGTTCATAAAGGGTTAAAAATCACTCTCTACCTGTCTGCTGCCCTCTACAGGAGATTGAGCTGGTCTTCAAGCCCCACCCCCAGGAGGAGATTCAGGATCGCCCCACCCTGGTGCGCTACCTGAAGACCTCCGCTCTGGCATCCATCGACCACCTTGCCAAGTACCTTTCCATGAGGATCGCACTCGACCTCAGGGGTAAGTCACCTTGGGCGTTGGGGGCACTGTGGCATACAGGAGGACATTTACTGCACAAAATTGTTACAAATTGGAGCCAACAACCCTTTAAGCAGCATGAAACTTTTGCGAATCGCCACTGGCATTCAATGCTTTGTGTAGACACAGACCTTCAAGTGCATTTTACTATCACAAATCTTGGTTCCTTGTCATATTCTCAAAAGTTTCATGCACGCAAAAAAAAAAAATGTGGTTCTGCAGTAGTGGATAAAGTTAAGACTCCTGACTCTCACTTGGAAGACCCGACTTTGTATCCAGTTCGGTGTGTATGTCTTAGGACAAAATAGTTTTACCCACAACATCCCTCTCGACCCAGCTGTATAAATCTGTACCTGGCAATGCTAGGGTATTGATAATGGCAGGGCCCTCTGGTAGAACAGTGTCAAGAGGCTACCCAGGTCAAAGAAGACCGTACCGTAAAACGAGGAATGTCTGCGTGCATTTTGATTTCACAATTTTCGCGAGAGCCTGCATTCGCAAAATTAAAATGCATGCAAAGTTCTTTTCTCCACCATATGCATTGAATTCCAGTGGCAATTTGGGAAAATTTAATGCCACGAATATATCATGTTTTGCAGAATTTATTTTTGTCAGTATTATTACTATCATGAATACCAGGGCTTGGATTCTGTTGTAGCTTGAGATTTGAAAAGCCTACATGTTTAAATTGCATCGATCATATACCTCAGGAATGCTGTTGCATGAACTTTTCCTGAAAGACTTCAAAGTCTATGAAGTCCAGAATTGATAAACAATGACATGAAATGTTCTAACATGATCCAGCATTTGTTCAGTCCATTATATTTCATTTGTTTTCCCCAAGATAGAAATTCTTCCTTTTCTATTGGGCATGAGAAATGTATAATACGCAGAGTACAGTAAAAATCATGGTACTCAGATATGAAGATAGACACATTAGAGTGTGAAGTCCTACACGTAGAATACAAAACTAAGGGAGCTTTCTCTTTCATATACTTACATTGTAGTGTAGACAAAGACACCTTGCTTTATTTCGAGAAATGGATGAATATGGAAATTTTAAAGTCATTTGGAATGTTGCTCATGTGTCATACCATTCGATTACATGCAAAACAATTCACTTAACTGTATTTGCATTTTTTTTTTTAATGAAGGAAAAGGTGTATGCTCCTTTCTGCTTGTTGGAGGGTCCTTGAATTAGCAAAACAGTTATTGCAGATGGCATTTTTGTATAGATACGTATTGAATCTTATAGTGGATGTACTCACATATTTTGCTGTCTCTTTGATTTATGGTGCATTTGTAGACGCTAATTCGCTGGACAGCCGAAGTTCATCAACTCAAAACGAGGGAGCAGAGTTCGCCATCTACATTTCCACATCACCGGGCCAGTTCCAGGTACATGTTTATATCTTGCTACCTACATATCCCCCTCCGCAGTGTCCCCTTGAAGACCAACTTTCCACCCACTCCCACATGTGACTGTGCATCACAAAACAAACAAAAAGTCGCATCCCTTGATTATACGTGAGGACTCAAGAAAGGTGAAATGGGTCAACAAAGTCAATTTTGAGTTTTCCATATTTTCTGAAAGAGCTATTCCTCTACACTATTCTTGAGTTCGGGATCATAAATTGAATGGGAAAGTGGGATTTCAGTACTTTTTCAACAGCCCCTTTTTTGGTAGAAAAGTGTGATCAGGTCTTACCTAGAGGCCACTTTTCATTTCTTGAAAATCCTCTGCACACTCTTCACTTTCAAGTCTAATAACTTTTGAAAGGATAATGCTACTGCTTTGAAAGTTGGCATTAATCATGGACAGAATGTGTTAATAGAACATGCTCAATTTCAGCTAAATCTGATAATCCCTCATCGCTGTTGCTCCAGTGGTTTACATCATGTTTTTTTTGTCCCATTCATGGCACAAGTAGCATGGCTTAGTAAAGATTAAGTGCTTGAATAGACCCTGTAACTTCAGAACCTCTTTTCTCAGTTCCAACTCTTCCAGAGTGTGGGCTTTCTTTCCAATATTTATATAGGTTAGAAGAATCCATTTGAATTGACTCATACATCATTTTAAAGTTTAGAGTCTGCTCTTTCAGAATCTGCCCTTAATAAAAAATCCATGTCTGGCGACTTTTTGTTTGTTTGTTTGTTTGTTTGTTTTTGTGTGTGTGGTGCAGGGTCACATATGTTCGACACTTCTTACATTCGGTTTCGCGTTGTCATGTCTGATGCTCTGCCATATTCATTGACCTTTTTTCCCTGGACCATCTACATGCTTTTGCAGTCTTATTTGGTGAAGTCATTGAGCACTGCTAGGTGGCATTATTTAGCATGCCTGATATCTAGTGTATGCGTGCAGTGGTACTCTCTAGAAGACGTCCTATGATGAGCAGTTCACTAACTGCATAGCAAGAGTTCTTGCAGGGGTTGTGATATTTCAGATTGTAGTTGTAGTTCAAAGGCAGTATATTTCATAGTGTTCACTGTGATGTTTGCGAAATAGACAGCTTGAGAAAAGATTTCTCCAGTTCCACAAATGGTATCATCTCTGAGGGGAAAAATCACTGACTTTTCTCTTGAAAAGGGAAAATACTTCATTTTCATTATGTCGCAGTGGTTCAGCCACGTGCAATATTGTCTTGCTACTCCCAGTTGGCGAGATATCACACAATGGAGCCTCTCTATAAAGAGGTCGTGTATTGACAGGGTTATTGTGCAGGTTCCAACTCCTTATTGTATTTATTTTTTTTTTTTTTTTTATTTTATTTTTTTTTTTTTTTTGGGGGGGGGGTTGTTTTTGTACCAGCCCTGATATTATGAGAAAGTTGATATAACAGGGTTATTGTCATGGTTTTTCGGTCCTCATTATAACAGGATTTACGTACTGTATTATACTCATGTGAACACTATCTGTCCTTATTCTGCCGTTTGTGATATCATTGTTTTGTTTGACTTAATATCCACAATACTTTGCAGATTCTGAGTGGATCCCTGACTCTGGAGCAGGTGAATGAGAGACACTGGAAAGTGAACAGACCACTGGAGATGTACTTCCTTGCCAAGAAGTGAAAAGTGGTACAACTCTCTTGAAAACTCAGACTGGTGACCCTCTCTTGCAGTCAAGTGCACCCTCAAGCTTCCTTGGCACCAACTCAAGAATTAACACCAGTCTTTTGGAAGACATCTGAAAACTGTGTTTAACCTGGAGAACTGATGAACATTTGTATTGATCCTGGAAGTCCATGGACTGGTGAACATATTTGTTGTATTTTACTTTCTGGTTTGTGTGAACAAGACGTGAGAAAATGATGCCACTCTTATGGAGACTGTGACTGATATCCCTTCTTTGTACTTTTAATTGTTCACTTCATTGGCCTGTGACATGAGAAATGGCACCACTCTCTTCTTAGTGAAGACTAGTAACCTTTTTATTTTTTCAGGTGATACTATGACCACATGAACACATCAGAAAAAGGGATGTTAATTTCAAGACATTGTGTTGTATGTGAAAGCCTTTCCACAATATGATCTTTCAGAAGTTGACAACTCGATGACATCAATGAGAGTTTTGACTGGTATCATTTCTTATGGCATAGCTCAGCTTGAGATCTGTGAGTTGACTATATAGACAGTCTAGATACCAAGATTGGATATCATGTCCCTTCGATATAGAGTCTGCATGATCATGGAGTTGTTTCTGTTGTTGTTTTATTGCAATCACAGCTTATGAAAGGGAAACAAAAGAAGTGATCATGATAAAAAATATCCTAAACACTAGTCTCAGTTTATTGTTGGTGTATATAACAAGACAACATTTAGTTTCAAACAAGATTTTAAGACTTCAAGATTTAGGACGGTATCATTCTCTTCTTATGAGTATATTGTCATTCTGTAGGCTGTAGAGAAGCTTTATTGACATATATTTGTATATTTGTATCATATTTTGTCTGCCGAAGGATTAGCATTTGTATAACTTCAGTGTCAACAAGACTACAACGAAACACTTACGTTGATAATGGACGTATTGCAATTCCCTTCTGAATGTTGAGTGACATAGACAAGTGTTATTCATGGCCAGTGTAACTCATGAAGTATCCTGGTGTGAAACTTCTACACCAATATCTCTGTGTACATGTAGTACCATTGTTAAAACACAGTGTAACATGGTGGGTCTTTTTACAGTGCGATGTAGCATTTGCTAACTTACTACCTGAGCATGAGTGCAGAGCATATTATGAAAATATGCATATACATCACAGACATGCAGTGTCCCAGCCCACTGGACAGACACTGTCTCTTGTGTGGCACATTTTCAGAATCATTATCAACTTTGGAAGTTGCTGACTGACCTGCAAAATGGTGATCATATGGCTGAAAAAGTGCAGAAGCCTACAAAAGTTTAAACTCCCCCTTCTGTTCTACTCTTGGCAAAGGGTGAATCAGTGAACTTAAAGGAGACCTCTGGATGATTTTTCAGATTTTTACATTTGAACAACTGTAAATTAGTTATACTGAGGTCAGAGTTTAAAGATTTATGATATTTGGGATGAAGAATAAGATTATTTTCGAAATGTATAACAAATCGCAATGAACAAGGATGATGACATGGCAGAGTCACCATAAGAATGCATGACTTCGGGCTCAAGGAAGCAGAACAAAAGAAGAAGGCATGCATAGATTATACACTGGTGAACTCGCAAGCAAGCGGTATTATAATGGAATTACGCTGCTACATTTCCAAAATATGTGAGCCTCCTATGTCATCATCCTTGTTCATTGTAATTTGTTTAAGGTTTTTCAAAGTATTGTTTCTCTGCTCAAGAACCACTATAAATTCAACAAATCTATACATGGAGCTGTTGATTTATGTACTACATGATGTGAAATTATGAAAATCGTCTGGAATGTCCCTTTAAATTGGTTTTTGTAAATTCAAAACCTCTTTTCTCAAGAGTACAATTTTACCTAAATGACAGTAATCACACAAAAAGAAAGGGAATTTGTACCAAATCAGGGGGATTTTTCTGAAAATTCTTGCAAGTGCATTGCATTGTGATCATTTGTGGTGCATCCACCAAAGGTACGTTAGTTGATAAAAACTGGGTCGAGATATTTGCAAAGAATCGTTGTGATGTTAGAAATTAGATCAGACTTGAACATGGTCAAGCATTTTAACTTGACTTTCAATCACTGTGCTGCAAAAATGTAATTTATTTGAAAAAAGCTGATAAAGATGTTAAAGGTGTCAGAAATTGTCGTGGATTACCATTTTGTTTTGCTTTGTTGGTCTTTTAGGGGGTCATTGCTGCTAAACTCAACAACTCAAGTCACTGTAAACAACGATATGTTTGGGCCACTGTTATAATATCAGATGTCAAATTTAAAGGGATCTTATGTTCACATTACCTTGTATAGACTTTTTTTGGGGGGGGGGGGGGTGGGGGAATTGTCTTTAAACTTCTAAATCAGTGTAGAGGTGAAGCTTAGTTGTTATTCGAAATCAGTGGCAAAAATGGCGATGCTTGCTGCTAGTGGTAAGATACATGCGTATGTGCACAAATATTTATTTCCTGTGAACTCTGAAGGCTTGTGGGACTGTAAACAAGTAATATGTTGTGTGAAAGCAAAACTATTGCTGTGAAGCTTATGACAGGAGTTACGTCAGGGTACTGTATAAGCTTCCTTTTTTTTTTTACAGTTTAATTTTTCACAGATATTTCAATAACTGTTGGGTAAGGAATTTAACGACATGCAAAAATATCACCACGCTCTAGGGTATCTAATATGGTTTCTTTGTACACATATACATGTACACACTTGTCATAGCCTCGATGTCAAATCGTGAAAACGACATCCCGCAAAATTGCCTGCAGCCTATTTGCGGAAAAATATCTGTATATGAAAATAGCGGCTTTTACACTGTATTTAGATTTTATCCCTGACTGTAAGTGCTCTTTTCTCAACATCCTTTCTGTTTCCCCAAGTGTGAGCAACTACCACTTCCATCTGGCCACTTCACATCGCAGTGCAGGATTACCTACTTGTCCTATGGGGTGTTGCAAGAAAGTTGAGTTGCAATATGGATTACAAACGTCATAATACAAACTTTGCAATAGATAGATCAGTTGCAACTTGCAATCAATCGCAAGTTTCTGTTTCAAGAAAGGAGCTTGCAAGTTTTTTTCAAATTTGCAGTCAATTGCAGGATTTGCGATTGATTTTGGGGAGTTGCAATTGATTGCAACTTTCTTGCAGCACCCCCCCCCCCCCCCCCCAAGTTAATTCCCTGGACATGCGCACCACTCCACATGATACACAGTGTTACTTTATATACCCCTTCCTGTGCTTTGTTCACAGATTAGAGCATGCCCTGGAGTGATTTTTTTCACTGACTGGCAACTGATTCTCACTGTATAGATTAGAGATTTAATACCTAATCCCCCTAATCCCTATTGTGTCCCATGAATGGTCTCCTGGTTGGACTGAGGCACTTTGCTGCACCTGATTAATAACCTGTTGAGGACGGGCTGATTTTGCTACAACACGCATTTCCCATAGACCCCTGCCCTTGGAACTTGTCCTCAATGGGTTAACCCTAATCAGGCTGGGGGGTGGAATCCGCCCCCCCCCTCAACGTTTCGCGCAATATCTTCGCAGCGCGATAAGCTCCCGCCGCGATGTTTCATGACTTTTTTCTTTCAAGTATCGCGCAACTTTTGAGACCAAAATTGTTGCGCCCGCGCGTACCGTTTTGACGCGACGCCCGTTCGAAAAAAATTTGTCAACCCCAAAATTGCTCCAAAATGTGATTTTGTGTACAAATCCAATGCAAATTGTGTTTTTTCAATTAATTCACATAAAAATTCAAATCTTGACTTAGAATGGACGAAATTAATTTATTTTAGCATAATAAAGCTTCGAAAAATGTCTGTGACAAATTTTGGCCGAAAAACAAACAAAAACAAAAGGTTGAAAAACAAGGAAATACATAAGAAATTCAAAAAAACAATCAAATACATAAGAAATTAATTTCGATACAGATTTTTTTTTAATCCTATGTCTCAGGAGAATGATACAAGAAACATTTTTAAAAAGAAATTAGCTTAATTAGAGCATTAATAAGTGATTCAGAGCCCCAAACTGATTTTATGCATAAATTACAATAATTAATTAATATAAAATATAAGAAAAATTTTTTTGAGAAAGCAACCATACATTTTGATAGTATACGTCGCGGGCGTCGCGTGTGCCGATTTTCGGCGCGATCACGCATTCCATAGGCGAGATCTGAAGGGGGGGCGGAATCCGCCCCCCCAGATATAGCATAGCCAAAAAAGCCCAGCCTGATTAGGGTTAAGCCTGTGTAACTCCATCTAGGTCAAGTTTATATTAACCTCTCTTTTTTTTTTCCTTTTTTTTTTTCTTGAAAAGCTTCTCAAGTTAAGCTGAGTGCGTGAGCAGGTGAAAGGTTTAAAGCATCATTTTGTCAATGTGCACGTTACTGCTTGTACAGATTTTGCTAGTGTATAGCAAGACCCTTGTACTCTCAAACTATTGCCCCATTCCCCCTTGGTGTACATATAACATATACCAGTTTGGAATACATCAATAAAGGAATCAAAATGTGTAATATCAAACAAAGGCTGTATTTGACTCAAACTTTAAGAGACAGTGACCAAGTTTCAACTGTACTTATGGTAAGATATTCCAATGCTATTTCATGAATAGTTGGTCCATTCTTACATCAGAATGCAGAGACTCCAACCCAAAGCACCTTCTGATCTGGAGATTCTCCCGCCTCAAACCCCTAGCAAACGGGAGCCTCCAACTTGATGTGCACCTCACGCACATCAAGTTGGAAAATTCCTTGCGGTCTAGGGTTTTAGATGCTCTCTCGCGCTATCGAAGGCTTATTTTTCAACATACAATGAAATTACGTAAGAAATCATTTCAAGCGGGAGAAATTAAATCTCAAGTGGGAGATTCTGCAAAAATTTGGTCTTTCAGCAGGAGAGTTGGAGTCTCTGAGAATGGGATCTTCATGATATGAAGATTCTGTTCACAAAAACCGATAAGTCCATTTTTGAAGATTTTGAAGTACGGTCTCGGTCAGAAAGTACAAAATGATACCTTTTAAATGACATATTGGTCCCTACATATATAGGTACATTTTTGAAGTTATGGTTAAAAGAAGCAAATATTTTCTTATTATTCTCTTTATTTTTCCTGACCTTTAATCGCAAATATCTCCATTTGGCAAATATGGACTTATCGGTTTTTGCACACAAACTCTTCATATTTACAATATGAATACAGTCACCCATGAGAATACAACCAAGGAGATATACTAGGTAAGCCTAGTACCTCCTTGATACAACAGGACTGTGCAGTGTGCTTTATCCAAATCACATTATATAGGTGATGACTGGCGGGGGAGGGAACATACCGAAAGTTCCACCCGAAGGGTTTGAAATGCTATTGAGGGAGGTTATTTATAAGTCCCGAGACGAAGTCGAGGAACTTATAGCCTCCCGAAGTAGCATTTCAAACCCTGAGGGTGGAACGTTTGGTACATGTTCCCGACAACAAAAGTCATCATCTGTTATATTATATGGGTTAGTCAAATACGTCAACGTCCACCACCAGCAGAACGCACTCGATTGCTCGCTCGCGTGTTGCAGAGCCAAATTCCATGCCGTCAAACCCCCGTTTGAGGCGAGACCCCATCGCCAAACGAAGCTGATGGGGTGCTATACCCCCCTAACGATTCCTCGTTTGAGAAGTGGGAGAAGATGTATTTGCCCACTGCAAAATAACTTTCTACTCAGGCGTGGCAAACCTGGAGGCCAAGCCAGGGTTTAATGACTGCAACAGCTGTCGTATTACGTAAGAGCATGATAAGGATATCTGCCTGTGGCAGACCATTCAAAGTGCACTCAATTTTCTCTATTCTTTCTAAAGTTTTAGATTTTATATTCTATTGAGAAATTCTATAGTCATCCATTTTGAATTTCGAACGAAAAAATTTGACCCATAAATTACGAAAATACAGGAATAAGAAGGAGAGCATTGTAGAAGTTTGTCGACACACACACGCACCATGGAGCTACATGGCCCATGCCAAAACCAAAACAATCTCCTCCTCTCGCGGGTGCCCCACCCCCCCCCCCCCCCCCCCCCCCCCCCCCCCCCCCCCCCCAGTGGCGGTGACTGATGCTTAGATTAGGCCAGGGTCAAGAAAAAGGTGTTTTATATCTTTGGTTTTTAAGTCCTTGATTGCCAAGATATACACTGGCATTGTCTACAGGGGTGTAGCTTCTTCAAACGAGAGATTTGCCTCATGACTGTGCGCGCGCGGTCCTAGGCCTTCTGTCATTTGTTACGTGAAAATGTTTTCCCATGGGAGAACATTACAAGAATGTTCGCCCATGGGCGAACATAACGAATGTGCCTCCATCACATGACTGTGTTTAGCCATCACTACCCGCTATTTGACTAACCCATTTAATATAATACAATGTATGTAAAAAAGGAAAAAATAGAGGAAATGTTACATTGTAACTATTTTTTGATACATTCAAAGATATTCCCAACTACAGTTACACATTTTCTTAAAGTTGGACATACAAATCAGTAGAATAAAAAAAAAATGCATGCAATTCAACCATACACACTTATTACCCAACATTGTGAATTAACTCATGTGTTGTACTTTATTTTCTTTTATCTTATCCTATTGTTATTTTCTAATATTCCTCCCTCTATTTGATCTGTCTCATTTAATAATCCTTGTATAACAAAGTTAGACAGGCAGCCTGAACAAGTTACATTTTGCAGTCGTTAAACAAGACCTCAGAAAGTATATTATAGGTCTCTTAAACATTTATGGGTCACAAATAGGGCCTACAGGTAATACTAGTATGCTGAAAGGATTCCTATCGATCTCAAAGGTGACCTCGCGGAATGGTGTTGTTATTTTTTTTTTATTTGGGGGGGGGGGTAGCCCCTCCTCATAAATACAAACACACACACATACACATATTATAATAACATACACATTTTTTTTTTTTTTTTAAGAATACATTGGTCGCGTAAAGAGGCTTTGAAGTCGTTGCGGCGTTGTAGTACAATAGCGCCATCTATTGTTAGTAGGAGACACTGTAGTCCAGTAACTGATTTGTACAGACTTTTACCACATACAATACTAACCGTGATATATACATTATGGCCAAAAGCTGTTTTTACACCGTAACAAATCAACTTTGATTCTTCTTTAACCCTTTGCGAACCACATCAAATACCAGTCCATAAGTTTATGTGTGGAATAACTATGCACATTCAACTCAGCACAGAAAGAGTTAAACTGCGTGGTGGCTGCGCTGAAGTGAATTAATTAAGAACCTCCCGTTGTTCCGCCTCCAGATTTGAGCAAACATAAAACAGATTATGCTTGTTCGCCAAACTATAGGCATTGATCTTATGGAAGGTGGGTGATGGGGTCATGTAATGGCCGATTACATTAATAGGAGGTTAAATTGCTTATAAAATAAAAGATGGATAGATAAATAGAAATAAAAATAGAAATAAAAATGATAAGAATGCAAACACATAACGAGCTTTCTGGAGAAATTGAATCACGCATACATACAATATAAAAATTATGCGGTGTTACGCAGGGCCGGCGCAGCCGTGGGGGATCGGGCCCCCAGACTTTTTTGTGCACCATACAAAGGAATACATAAGGTGTCATCACTTTGGGCCCCCACACTTTTTTCAACCCGGAAGTACATAAGTGGCACTAAAATAGAAATAGATAGAGATCTTGAGGTATGGCGGCGGTAAGGTTATGTGTTTTCTCTTTTTTTTTTTTTTTTTTCATAACACCCGGGAATGGGATGGGAGAGAATGAGCTGAGGACCTTTTTTTTTTTCTTCTTCTTTCTTTCTTTTTTTTTTTTTTCTTGCTTGTTAGCTCATGGAACCCGGAAGTGGGCCCCCACACTTTTGAAAACACTGCGCCGGCCCTGTTACGCAAAGAAAGAAAAAGAAGGAGAAGAAGAGGAGGCGGAGGAGGAAGAGATGAGTAGAGTAGAAGGGAGGAGGAGGGAGGAGGAGGAGGAGGAGGTCTGGAGGAGGAAGCGGAGGTACACGTATAAGAAGAAAAAAATCAAAAACTCGGGACGAGGAGGAGAGTGAAGATGAGGGAAAGCAAAGAGAAAGAAAAAAAGAAGAATTAAGGAGAGTATAAGGCGAAGGAAGAGTTGATGTTTGAGAGACTGATGAAGAATGAAGTGGTAAAGGTAGGAGGAGGAGAGACTGAAGGAAACAAAGCTTGAACCTGATGGATACGCCCCCCCCCCCTTATTAATCAGATATACTCCTTATTGTTTCTTTCATACTAGTATTCTCTATCAAAAATCTCACTTCTGCAGCAGCTGCCTGCTTACTGGTACTCTTAGTGGTGAAAGTATTTGTGTTGTCCATTATCTCTCTCTCTTTCTCTTTCTCCCTCTCTCTCTCTTTCTCTCTCTCTCTCTCTCTCTCTCTCTCTCTCATTGTTTGTTTGGTTATTCTTTTTACTATAGGCCTATTCTTCATTTCCAGTCTTTTAAAAGAAAACACAATCCCAAGAATCATGTCGATCATTGAAGGCAAAGAAATTGTAGGAGGAGAAAACGAAACACAAAACTGGATTTATTAACCCCAATTAGCTATTTTTTTAATACTCTCTATTTGAAATCGCACTTCTAGCAGGTGCTTGAAAGTTGTCAATTTTTTGTTTTATTTGTCAGTTTTTTTCAACTGGTGAGGACCCTTTTTTTTTATTTCGACTTTTAAAAAGAAACAGAAATCCCCCAAATCATATTTCCATCATTTGAAATCAAGAAATGAGGGAAGACGTTTGTAAACAAAACACAGAACTCCGGACTTTTTATTCCCAATAAAGCTGTCCCTTATCAATGCTTATTGTTTCTTTCAGATACACAAAATCTCACTTAGCTGCAGCTTTTTAACATATATGTTTAATGACGAAAGTTATCCATTGGTAACGTTTTTAATGGACCAACTGAGGGCCTTTTCCTTAATATTTCAATTCTGGAAAAGAAACAAAAATCCCAACATAGATGTCTATTATTTGAAATCAAAGATAGGAGGGAGGACGAAACATAACACAGAACTGAATCACTCATCCCAATCAGCTAAAATTCTGTATTATTTTATGATTGATTCTTTCAAAAGTTGATACTCTCTATTAGCTTTGTCAATTCTAGTATAGATGCTTGTTGAAGCTTCGTAATAGCAAAAGTTTTCCTTTTTTGCGGTTGCTGTTTAATACTTAGGACATTTGCTTTATTGGAATTCTTAAAAAGAAATCAAACAAACCGTTAAAAATCCTTAATGTAGATGGATCATTTGACTTCAAAGCATGATTAATCTACAAGTTGACGTCCCAAGAGAATGAAAAACAGGTGGAGATGACAGAATCGTAATGTATTATAAGCAAGATTATTATACTATACCTGAGTGGGTATCCTAATTTTGCAGCACGACGCGGCACTTCATAGCGCCAACAGATTCTGATGCTTCATAGACCTGAAACATGAAAAACAAGTTAATGTTTTACCCTTGGATGGACGAATCCAGGATGAAAAAAGATCCGGAAATAAACTTAATATGGCAATAATAGAATATCAGAGACAGGTCTCGTGGCTTCAGGAACATACTCAAAGTCTCATTTCATGTTTTTACTTTGACGTTTCAATTTCGCTCAAGTTATTCCAGGTTGATAAGAATTGGAACGTGGTAAAAAAATCAAAATAATAGAAGACAAGGGCCGTCGCAACGTGGACCACCCCCTTGTTTGTTTGTTTGTTTGTTTGTTTGTTTTTTGCTTGCTTGTCACGAACCGCGACTAACCAGGCTTGGAAATGCTGTAGCAAAATGCTCCCCCGTCCATCATCAAAAACTAATCGAAGTCCCTGCTCCAATAAAGTCCCCCCCCCCCCCCAACTTAAAAAAAAAAAAATGTGTAAAGAGTAGCCGCCTCCCCTGAAGACGGAAATGAAGTATGTTCTGGAGTCTCCAGAATGGTAGCCTTTTAGCAAGGCCTCGTGGCTGAAAAAGAGACTAACTGCGAGAGACCGGGTGGACGCGAGACCTCGCAGGCAGCCAGCCGATCGAGTTGCTGCGCTATGGCCTAGCCACTCGGTCTTGCGTTCACCAGTCTGTTTCTCGCTGGTGCTCGGTGAGGTGAGTTAGTCTCAATCTTCAGCCACAAGGCCTAGATCAAAAGGCAAAGGCTACCAGAATGGCAGCTGCAATATACTGTACGGCTAATAGCAGTGCGCCATCTGCGTTGAATATTGAAGACTTTTATCGCAAAACTAGCTATTAAGCCTGCTTTAAAAAATCCATTCTTGTTACCATGGTTAAGGTGAGATATTTGTGGTTAAAGCTGCTAAAAACAAAGCAAATAATAAGAAAATACATGATTTTTAAATCATAACTTCTTATATATCCCTCGTTATGTTACACGTGAGGTATACTGGAAAGGTTCAATTTTGCTCTATCTGATGATGGACTTACTTTGAAATGTTTAAAAACTGCCCTTTTCCCACTTTGCAATAAAACTCTTCACTTGTTTGAAATTGCCTAAATTCTAAGAATCATTTAAAAAAAAAATTCAATGATGCAGTCCTAATGCGTGATGTAAAATACACATAGTGATCGGAGGTTGTGGAGAATATTTGAGAAGATAATTTTTTTGTATCAGTTTGTGGACTGTGCATAATGTTATTGATGATAGCTCGTATCACAACTCCAATCTTAGAGGCATCGGGTAAAAAAATGCTGAACAGCACACCCTAATATCCAGGCAAAAATATTTTCCTGTTTATATGCGATAAGAAAAATAATGCCAGATAATGTCAAAACGTTTAGGACCATTGATTTTTTAATTCTTTTTTTTTTTGCCTTCACAGGAGAAAAGGAAAAGAAAGGATTAAAAAATAAGGAAGAATTAATGAAACAAAGAGAGAAAGGAAGGGTGAAAGAAAGAATTATGGAAAGAATAAAATAAAGAATCAAGGAATAAGGAGATATAAGGATGAAGGAAGGAATGGACAGAGATGGGGACAAAGAAAGAAAAGGAAACTATACAATCCTCCCGAAATAGCAAGAAATAACAATGAATACTTTGTCCGTAGGTCCACATCTGAAGATTAAAATGCCTGATACCCCCTCCTCGTTCCGGCACCATTCCGGGACGCGTGTTTTTTTAGACGGCACAGATTGGGGACCCTAACCCTAACCCTAACCCTAACCCTAACCCTAACCCAACGTGGTTTTCCATAGGTTTGATACGCGCCATGCCCCAATCTGTGCCGTCTAAAAAACAAAAAAAAAAAAAAAACAAAAAAAAAAAAAAACGCTTCCGGGACACACGGGGGGGGGGGGGGGGGGGGGGAGTGGCAAACTGTCAAGGTTGATTACTAGTATCCGATGTCTCACCAGGGATCGATGTGATCCTTCTATTTTATGGTAGTCCCGAGAATCATATTTGGTAATGATTATTTTGTAATAATGTTTGAAATCTCTTGCAGCTGTAGTAAACAATAAATGAATGTTTAATTGTAATTACGGATGGATGATGGAATCGAAATTATCGTTTGAAACCAAAATGAAGATGTCTTCCAGGATCACCTGTTCTATTTTCCGTTATAGGGATCAATTAGTTTTGGTTGAGACCTAAGTTTCTAACATTTTTGAGTGATATGAATGAGAAACCTCTAATATGAAAGAGCATCTATGGTAATTCCAAGAGAAATCCAACGTTTATTTGATGGAGATTGGTTTTGAAATGGCTAAGAGAACCAAAACAGAGCAATCCGACTAAAAGATTTGACCCACCTCTTATTATGATCGCTTCGTTTTACTTTGTTTTTGGATGTCTCAGCCATTCCCAAACCGATTTTCATCAAATAAACTTTGAATTCCTCTTAGAATGTTAAATGCTCTGTACTATTTCATAAGTGGTGCCTTTCTTTGTATCTCACAAGCAGTTAAAAGTCTATTTAAATCTCATCTCCACCAATACTATAACATCCCTTTAATCTGTTTAGACCTCGATAGATACTGCATGTTACTGCATCAAATTAGCGACAACGACTTACTGAGCAGGCAGCAGAGATGATGAATGCCTTGACTAATTTTTTAGATGATCCCTTAGCAATCGATCGATGTTCATACTTTAGCTCGATTAATAATGATGCATCATGGGAGCTTACAACTTCTCGCCACAGAAACTGCTGGGCTCTTTTGACACCGAAGGAAGAGCTCTACCAACTTGCCAATGGCACGATGTAGCGCAATCAACGACATGGACTGATCTTTCTACGACGAATGGCTGTCCTACCGGTACCCAAACACAGAATTGTACAGAGACATAATGGCGCATTTCGTACGGTCTGGACTCGCGTAGAACGAAAAACACGAGCGTAAGTTATAACTCTTCCGTGTCGGTAGATTTTAATTAAAAACAAGATTTCCGTACAGAAAGTCCATGTCAATTAGAATATTGTGATTTTGGTAAAATCTAAGTAAACGTTTAATTCATAATTAAGTTTGCCTTTGAGTTCTCTGTCTCAAGTAGTCCAATGACGTTTGTGAGTGTGGTGTGTGTCATTAATCCACGGTGTATGTTTACGGGCTGTCAGTAGGATTGCACACAGTGCTCAGGCGAGACTTGTGCGGTATCATGGCGCCCGGATCCGCCGATCGATCCCACTGTCTTGCAAGCAAGTTACGGAGGAGCTCGAGCTCGGAGGGGAGGACTTGTAAAGACCTTTTTGCCTTTATTTAATAGACCTTATTTATTATATGACTCTGCGAGCATACAGTGACAATCGTCAAAAAATCCTAGATTTGTTATTGCCACTGGGATCTATAGAAATGATGTCACCAATTTAACTCCGCGAATTTATTCGTAAATAGAGTTTTTTTTTTTTTTTTCTATAGGGTCTATCGCTAGTATTTTTAGACGATGTTTGAGATGAACAAAATTCAAAATGTGTCACGTTAGAAACGTGTGTAGCCTGCCGTGTGTGTGTCAGTCAGTGTTTGTGAGGCCTGAGCTGAGGATGCAGATGCGGATGCAGGCAGCTGCTAATGTGCTAGCAGGTTGGTACAGTGATTATTTCACTTGACATCCAAGTAGCTGAGATGAGATGTTGATTATGTGAGAGCTACATCCGCTGTACAGATCACTAGGATCGATGAAACGTTAGAACAGAAGCAGTGAATCAGCACAGTTGACAATGCAGTGCGTGGCCAGTGCATCCTTTGCCACGGCACTGACTAACGTTAGCTGCCTTTGACCGAAAGATCGGTCTGTAAATTATCTGGTCGTCAGGGATATGTTCCGTGGAGACTGTGTCTGGCTTCACAGATCTATAACGTCAAAAAAAAAAAAAAAAAAAAAAGACCTCCGGACAGACGGATCTTTCTGTCTACTCTTACCTTCACCCTGTTCACTGTTCATTCAATTGTTACCGGTATGGAACCTGTCCAAAACAAGGTTACAAAAAAAAAATGAGAACATTAATAAGAGTTACCTAGAGGGATACTGACAGTATGCATTGTTTGTATCGCATGATGGCTTTCTCGCATATAAATTATAAAATCAAAAGTATGCATGGGGCGGGGCGCAATACACTGGAACATTTGAACATGAATACAAATCAAGAGAAATTAGGAAGATACAGGTAAATAACCTGAGGAAACGGGAGGAAAAAAATTGAAGAAAATCCACATTAGTAATACACATACCGGTAATTATTGTAAACACATATTTGCCTATTCACTGGATTTGACTGGATTCTCGACCTTTCCTGCAAGTTTCATCCCAGTTTGTTGACTACTTTTTGGGTTATTTTGCACACAAACGAACGAACGAACGAACGAACGAACGAACGAACGAACGAACGAACGAACTAACTAACTAACTAACAAACAAACCAACAGTAATGAAAACATAACCTCCCCCCTTGGTGGAGGTAATAAAAGTCACTTGTGTTTGTAACTGAGAATTCCGCGCGTACCGTTGTACGGTAGGAGTCAACAATCCGAGCTCGAGATGAATCTCTGGACTGGTCATTTCTGCTTCTAGTGGGAAAAAAAAAAATTGGGTGAAACTGAGGGATATTTTCTAGATACAAGGTATTTAATTAAAAAAAAAAATGGTTGATGAGTACCTGTATGGTAGGTAGTTGTAGATCTGTCAAAGTATGCATCCAATGAAATCACACAAGGTTTATGCAGAGATATTCAAGCAGGTTTATAGAGTGTGAAATTTCATTGTAGTTAGATCACACTAGAGTAGGTGTAGGGGTCTAGAGCAGTAATCTCACTGTATTCAACAAATTCTCAGCATTGAGTAGAGAAAGGAAAGAAAAAAAAAATCACCGTTTAGGGATTTTGGGTTTCTTGGAATGTCTATAGGTGACCCTGCATCACAAAACCAACAAAAAGTTGCCAGACATGGATTTTAAAAGAGCAGACTGTACGCTATGAAATGGAATACTCAACTCAAATGGACTCTCCTTACCTATCTAAATATTGGAAGGAAAGCACACACTCGGGGAAAAGTGTGAACTGAGAAAAGAAGCTCGGAATTGTACAGGGTCTATTCGAGCATTTAATCTCTACCAAACTGTGCTAGCTGTGCGATGAATGGGACAAAAAACAGGATGTAAACCACCAGAGCAACAACAATGAATGGATTATCAGGTTTTAAGCTTAAATTGAGCATGCTTCATTAGCACATTCTGTAAGGTAGATGATTAATGCCAACTTTCAATGCAGTAGCATCATTCTTTCTACTATCTAAAGTTATTAGAGTTTAAAGTGAAAAGGGTGTGTTCAGGATTTTTTTAAAATGGAAAGGGGACTCTATAAGACACGCCTAGTCACACTATTCTACAAAAAAGTGTTCGAGAAAAACTGCTAAAAACATACTTTCCTATTCACTTGATGATACAAAACTTCAGCATTAATGTACAATGTAGAAGAAGAGTCGCTGTTTCAAAAAACATGAAAAACTCGAGATTGGCTAGGTTGACCCTTTTAAGCTATTTTCAGTCTTCATACAAAAACACTGCATGCGACTTTTCGTTTGTTTTGTGATGCACGGCCACATGTAGTGTGAAATATCGATTTCAGTAACATTGTTTTTGTCATGTAGTGTCACCAAGAACTCGGCCCTTGGCTTAAAAAATAATTGCATGTTTAAATCTATCGATAATTGTGTCTATCCATGAATTTCTCAGTAAAAGTGGTGTAAAATGAATTCGTGGACGATTTCATGACTGACAGAATGTGTGTGGGAAACTTTCATGCACCCAACCAAATAAAAATACTGTGGTTCAATGTACCTCGTTTACCAGGAAGTGGGGATAAAAGGTGAATGGCAGAGAATTTGTGATGACATTGTTTTCCACCTGTAGAGTAGCATGCATCATGAGGTTAGTGGTATTTCTGTTGATTTGTAAACATTGATTACCGTACCAGTAATGTATACTCATTTTTAGCATGTTGTGCCTTCACGCCATTTTTAGTCACAATGTTTTATTTTGTTTTGCTAACCTACAGATGTTTTGTCCTCAATTGAGCCTTTTGGACACATTGCTGACAAGATCGATGATCATCTAATGACTTTCCTGGACCATTATTCATCCGAGGCCAGCCATCATATTGGATTTTTAAGCAAATAACATAGCCCCTGTCATTGAATCTGTCCATAACAACATCTCTAGCAAGACTAACTTTGACTTGAGGGGAATCTGCATGCATCTGATAGTGATAATGTAAGATGGTACATGATTAAAAATGTGCAAGAATGAACTCATTATGACCCATGGTGTGTCAAAGGTCAAAGTTCAATCTTGACCTTTTTAAAGGAGACCAAACTTGTTCGAAGAGCAGTTTATACAAGAACTGAATGATTTGCGTATGGACACTTCTGCGCTGAAATGAGAGAAGTTGAAGCAGCAGCTGCACGGTAGCAACGGCAGGAACTTGTTCGTGACGGGCCGCGAGATCGAGACATCCCCGTCGTCGAAAGATGGACCACTGCCGCCACCTGAGCAAGCTGTGCTTAGGACAGAAGCATTCGATACTCGACCCTTCCGAATGGCACTGCGTCGTGTGCGGGACCACTGAAAGTGTGTGGGTGAGTGCAAGCACAGTCAGGTGTGGAAATTGTAGTCCCACCTATTTAACTCCATTTTAGAACATGTACTAGATGTTACTTAGCAACACGTTTTAGAGGATTAAAATTTTTACAAGTGTCTTTCTCAAATTGGCAACTACCTATGTATACATTATTTTTTTTTAATCTGAATTTGATCAGATCTAATGAACTTGTCGCCACTTAATGATATTAAAAAAAAAAAAATTGTATACAGTAAAATTCAAATTTGCTAGTTTGATGAGTTTGAGATAATTTATGCAACGGACTGTTCCTGGCGGGACTTCATGGCTGGATAGCAGAGGAAAGTCAGGAGAAGGGAGGAGGGATGGTTGGGGGAGGGGATGGGCAAGTTGTCTCTCAAAATAGCAAAAATTTGCAAATCAAACACCTCACGGATATTGTCATCATTCCATGTCAAACGATATTGTATCATTAATTTTTTATCCTGTATAATCTTGCATCACGAATATTACGTAACTTTATCTCAAATTTTTATGTGTACACATTCATTGAACTATACGAAATGTAAACGTGTCTCTTTCTGAACTGTCATGGCCTTTCCAGGCTTGCCTGAGTTGCACCAACGTGGCATGCGGCCGCTACAACGAGGAGCACGCCCTCAAGCACTTCAAGGAGACAGGCCACCCGCTTGCTATCGAAGTCAACGAACACTATGTGTTCTGGTAAGGACAAATTTGACACATTTGTAAAGTTCGCTCTCCAGGGCTGCACACTAAATCATTTTTTCTACTGGTCCGACCTGTCTGTTGGACAAGTAGGTACCCAGTTTTTCTATAGAATTTTTTACTCGTCTATTCCTGGAAAAGTTACCAGTCCAACAGTGACTTTTACTGGTCCTGGTCTGCCGGACCAGTGCCAGTGTGTATCGTTCCTCTCTCACATGATCCAAAAATAGGCTCAATGACTATTTTGCCAGGAAGATCTGTGACCTTATTTTACAGTCAACCTTGCTGAAGTCGAATCTTGGACTGAAGACATACAGTTTAGCTTCGACTTTGAGAAAATCTGACTTATGAGGGATTAAAATCAAAAGAGAAGAGGTTTTGAAAAGACCTTTGACTATTCAAGGCAATTGTTTGACTTCATGCAAGGTCCACTTAAGCATGGTGAGTGTATCTGCCATGCTCTGATTCCCATCTTGTACAGTATGTCCTACTTATTCAATGCCTTGTACCCTATTTCATACGTCATGTCCTATGTTCTCATATCAGTCTTATCCCTATTTTGTTTGCCATATCCTATGTTGTAGAACATATGTTGAGTGCTATACACCATGTGTGTTGCTGTAAAACAAGAAATATTTGCTTGCATGAAACTTTTGCAAATTTGCTGAGAATCCACAGTTCACAAAAGTAAAATACGCGCACAAGTTTTTTGTCCACATGGTCCAGTACATGTAGTATAGTGAATACTCATAGTTTTTTTAGGGGCGGCAATTCCTAAAAGCTTCATGCTGCAAAAAAGGCTGTTGGGTCCAATCTGTGAAAGTTTCATGCTGCGAGTATTTCTGGTTTTACTATGGTAACTTGCTTTCCGATGTCATGTCCTAATTCCTGTTTTGTATGGCCCATGTCCAATGTTTTGTACATGCCTTGTGTAATGTGTCTTGTTTCAGTGTCACATGTCACATCCTATGTCTGATGTTTTTTGTCTTGTGACCAATATCACGTTTTTTTGGCATTGCAACTGATTGACAAATTACCCTTCATCAATGTACCAAAGCAGTGATCATTCAGTGTTCTAGTAGCACCCATGATCAAAAAATCATGGGCATTGTCGATCAGTTGCAATATTAAACACCGCTCGACGCAAGAATTCATTAATTTATATCAGTGCTTGAAATATGTACTGGCCATCAGAAATTTGCCGCCATGCCCCCCCCCCCCCCCCCACCCCCACTGTCGCGAACGCCCTTTTCAAAATCAAATCATTCATGGCCACAACATTTTGTTACTCACTTGTGCCCCTTCAAAAAAGTTCCCTTGACCCAAATTTGATGAAATTTGAGGCCTGTTATGTTTTCCAATTTTTACCCGTCTGCACAGTTATGATTGTGATGATTACATCCTCAACGACAACGTGACGGGGGACCTGAAGTTTCTGCGCGATACGCTCGAGGTGATCACCAAGCAGACGTTTGAGGAGAATGCTGGGAGGAGTGGCAGGCGCTTCCTGCGTGCCCTGTCCGTCGACTCGGGCCAGCTCAAACACAGTCATGGGTAAGTCTTATCTGTCTGTCACGCCCCATTTCACACTCATAGAAAAGAGGTATGTAGTCATGACAAGATCAAACACAGTCATGGGTAAGTCCTTTTGTTAAGCCCATTCCACACTCTTAGAAAAAGAGGTGTTTAGTCATGACAAGATCAGATAAAATTATGGGCAAGTCTGTCTTTCAAGTCCATTTCACATATGTAGAAAGGAAGTATAGTCTCTCTGCCAAGTCCATTTCACACCCATAAAAAAGATTACAAACATTTTTGTTCATTACAAGATCATCTTGAACCCTGTTGGTGCACACATCTTGCCAAGCTAATGCTTTTGGTAATAACTTAATTCCCTCCCAGACTTGGGTTTTCACGTCAGTTATGAAATGCCCCAGGTTGTTTTAATGCAGTAACTCCCATAGTAGCAATGTTGCTGCAGTACACTGGGGATTTATATGGTCTCATTATCTGAGAAAAATAAAAGTTTCAAGATTTCTGTAATAATCACACTGACCATACTTGGAACAGTTGAGATAGAGTAGGGTAATTCCATGAAGTTGGGGCACAAAGTGTTACATTTTAGCATACAATGATGTAACTCAATACTAATTATGCTATACATATATTCTTCATAGGCTTTACATTTGTATCGAGACCATACATTTTCCTGGAAATTTTGTGCCATTCAGACTCAATTTTGATGAAGTTATTAAAAAAAATATAACGGTGTCCTGTAGCATCGTGACGTGTCCATGTAGCATCGTGATAGTTAAAATCTGGTCCTATAAGACAAATTAATGCAATGCAATAGCTTGACCAAAATTTGATATGATATGCATAATTACTAGATTAGTCAGATAGAGCTTAACTCTATTTTCCACAGTTTTACTTTTAGAGGAAAATTAGACAATGTGTCACTATGCTACACGGTGTCCACCAAATGTAACAAAAAAGGACACCGCGTAGCATCGTGATACATTTTGTAATTTTCTTTTAAAATTAAAACTGTGTACAGGAAATTTGAGAAATAGCTATCTGACTAATCTAGTGAATATGCATATTGCATCAAATTTGGGTCAAGCTAATTGCCATAATTTGTCTCTTAGGACCAAATGTTCAAATTTCACGATGCTACGTGGACACGTCACGATGCTACAGGACACCGTTACATATTGTTTAATAACTTCATCAAAATTGAATCTGAATGGCACAAAATTTCCAGGAAAATGTGTGGCCTCAATGCAAATGTAAAGCCTACAAACAATAAATGTAGAGCATAATTAATATTGAGTTATGCTGAAATGTATTTTTCAAATATCACGATGCTACATGGACACTGCCCCAACTTCATGGAATTACCCAGTACTACACCATATCCAAATGAGATTTAGTGGATTGAACAGAATCATTTGACCAGAGTAGTGGAGGTTTTTATCAAAAGAATGAGATTTACACCAAGACCATTGTGAATTTCAAGTTGTGCTCACGCATTGTATGATGCTGTGTCGCAGCATACTAATGAAGCAGATTTTATGATGTCTGATCATTTAGGCAGAAGAGATTCTTTCCACTTCCTCTCATTAGGAAAGAGGACTCCTTTGTGATGAAAGACAAGGGGCACACTGCCCTCATCCACCGCCGCTTTGTGTTGCTATCGACGACGTTCCTGGCGTGGAAGCACCTCGTCCACGGGGACAAGGTCACAGGACAAAACCACCAGCGGACGCCCACCAAGGTCGCGACCCCCAAGCGGGAGCCCAACGTGGAGGACGATGAGGAAATCACGTTTAAGGACCCGAGCTGTGTGGAGAACCAGGGCGTCGGCAGCAGCGGTGGTGGGGTGCAGAGAAGCCACACCCACCACAAGGTGGCCAAGCGGGTCCAGAAGGTGGTGACCCCGATCAAGCGCAAGTGGACGGTGCTGACCCCCGGTGTGACGGGGCTACGTAACCTTGGCAACACGTGTTACATGAACTCCATCCTACAAGTGCTGAGGTACACTAGAGCTCCATTCTGTTAACGTCTTATTGACCTCTGGTAACTGCATTCTGTGTAATGTTGAAAGGAAGTCTTACATGAAGCTCTGAAAATAGATTGTGCGTGGGCGCAGTAAAATGAAATACTTCTATGCATTGTAGCCCTGTCTCTAGCTCAGTAATATTAATTATTTCAAGTAAAAGTAATGCACACAAAAACAGTAAGCGGCATGCTGAGTCAGTGCAATGTCAACATATTAACCAATGTCGTACTTTGATAAAGTACCTACAGTGTACATAATGATGTAACAAAACAGATTAGCGCTAGCATATCCTTGAGCATATCAACATTCAGACATCTAATACCAAAGAGGTGCTCTTGCATTTTAGGAGTTTGGACCAAAACTTACCGAAATGATTTCATATTAAATTGTACCAGAAATGTTAACTTTTGTCCATTTCTACCTTGTTTTCTTTTCTCCTTGACAGCCATCTACTGAAGTTTCGAGACTGCTTCCTGAAGGTGGAGATTGACCTGCGACCCAGCTCCAGGTCAGAGGTCAAGGGTCAGAATGCGGTTTTAACCAACAGGAAAAGGACTCACGAGTACATGAGACAAACCACAGTGGAATGCTTTAAGGTACTGTATTTGGGAAGCTAGACTTCCATCATCTGAATATTTGAGGTTGGTGATGATGGTGATAATGATGATGATTGTTATTGTTCTTATTTAGGGGCCAAGGAACCATGTAGGCTTTGAGGGGCTGCAGCTCCCCCCCCTTCCTTCCCCCACCCCCCACCCACCACCATGTATCCAGGGGACCATTTCATGAAGGAACTTGTCGGATAAAATGTCCGACAAGTCAATTATATCCGACAAGTTCAGAGAAATCAGCCAATCAGACTAAAGAATTTCTCAAAACTTGTCGGATAAAAGAGACTTGTCAGATTTTTTATCCGACAAGTTTTGAGAAATTCTTTAGTCTGATTGGCTGATTTCTCTGAACTTGTCGCATATAATTGACTTGTCGGACATTTTATCCGACAAGTTCCTTCATGAAATGCCCCCCAGAACTCTCTGAAGGTTATGTCCTCAGATCCTTTCAAGCCGGGGTAGGGTACCATTGACCTTGTTGACCTCCCCTGTCTGCAGCTCCCCCACTTGCCCTGAAAAGCATTTAGCAGCCCTTGTTTTAATTCTAATTATCATCATCCTTACCATTTTCGCTGTTATCATAATTGTGATGATTATCGTCATTACCTCCGCCAAGGGAGGAGGCTATGTGTTCATTTCTGTTGGTTTGTTTGTCCGTGTGCAAAATGACTCTAAAAGCTGTGCACAGATTTGGATGGAACTTGCAGGAAAGTTTGAAAATGACACAAGGAACAGATGATTAATTTTTGGTAGTAATCCAAAAACTTTTGTGGATTTTATGAAGTGTTTTTGATACTTGGCAGGTAGGGTCAATGAACTTGGGAATGATTCAAGCTGCGCATTTTTTAGGTTTAACATTCGTACACTAAAGTGAGTGCTCCAGTTTCTGCTAGGGCGAGGCGCACCAAGCAGCTTGAATTTTATGACGTAACAAGGGCTTCTATATAGGGAAATTGGGCAATGTCCAACATGCATTGGCGTATGTGTGGGTGGAAATCACTGATCTCTATGAAAGAAGAAGATCAGTGGTGGAAATGAGCTGCTTGGCGGAGGTTTGCGCTCTCAGAGTGCTTCTCTAGTTATGATTACTAGTATTACTGCTACTACTACTACTACTTCTACTACTGCTACTATTTCTGTTATTGTCATCACTATTATTCCTTGTGACCCTTTCTCCCTCCAGCTGACCCAGACTCCAAGGAGTGGTGAGTCCAGCTCCAGCCGTGTCCAGCGGCACCAGCGGCAGCGCTCCCCTGGAGGGGGCGGGCTCAACGGCGGCTCGGACGACACCAAGGAGGCTGTTGACCCCTCAAAGTGCAAAGACCCCCGAAAGGTCAACAACAACTAGTGAGTGACCATCAGATATTCGCTCATTAATCTTGTTAAGGCTGAATGACAGTAAAGTGTAGAGTGGATTCACAGGATAAAATATTGCATTGTTGTTGAAAATTTTGTTTCCCTTGGTATATGAGCTCTTGCTTTTTCCTGCTGTTTTAGGATGTACAATGTATCTGGTTTTTTTTTAGCCCACTATGCCACAAGCTGCACATGCTGTCATGCATGATGATGTGGTCAGGAAGTGGACCACTGTCTTGCTCCATGGTATTCTCAGCTATGATATGTGACCGTGCACTACAAAACGAACATAAAGTCGCACACACTGTTTTTGTGTGAGGACTGAAAATAAGTGAAATGGGTCAACCTAACCGATCTTGACTTTTTCATATTTTCTGAAAGATGCAAGTCTTCTTGTACATTATGCTAAAATTTGGGATCATAAAACGGGCAGGAAAGTGTGTTTTTTAGCAGTTTATCTTGAACACTTTTTGTTAGAATAGTGTGATTTGGTGTGTTTTTAGAGTCCCCTTTTCATTTCTTAAAAACCTTATACACACTCTTCACTTTCAACTCTAATAACTTTTGAAAGGATGATGCTACTGCTTTGAAAGTTAGCATCAATTATGAACAGAATGTGTTAATAAGGCACGCTCAATTTCAGTTTAATCTGAAAATCCCTTCATTGTTGTTACTCTGGTGGTTTACATCCTGTTTTTTGTCCCATTCGTTGCACAGCCAGTGCGGCTTGGTAAAGATTTAGTGCTTGAAGAGACACTGCACTTCAGAGCCTCTTTTCTCAGTTCACACTTTTCCTGAGTGTGTGCTTTCTTTCCAATATTTAGATAGGTTAGGAGAGTCCATTTGATTTGAGTTATACATCATTTTAAAGCATAAAGTCTGCTCTTTTAGATTATGCTCTTAACTAAAATTTCATGTCTGGCGACTTTCTGTGCGTTTTGTGATGCAGGATCACATACATGTATAATAAGGTCTTCTTTAACCAGGGTAGCCTCTTCAGTGTTGCCACTGCTCTACCAAAGGGCCCTGCTATTATGATTACCCTAGCATTGCCAGGTACCCATTCATACACCTGGGTCAAGAGGGACATGATGGGTAAAAACATCTTGTCCAAGGACGTGAGCACTGGGCGGGAATCGAACTCGGGTCCTCCGATAGGGAGTTGGGAGTCTTATCCACCATGCCACAGCTCCATTATGACTTTCATATTCTGTGTAGAATTTTCATGGATTTTACTTTAATGGCTTGGCCTTTTTTGAAAACATTTTCCTTGATGTACACTATGTGACTCATATTTTTTCTTCTTGTTTTTTGTAGCCCACTATGCCATGAGCTGCACATGCTGTTCCGGGTGATGTGGTCTGGGAAGTGGGCTATTGTCTCGCCCCATGGTATTCTCAGCTCCGTCTGGAGGTTGATACCGTCCTTCAGAGGGTACTCCCAGCAAGATGCTCAGGAGTTCCTATGGTGAGTCTCAGAGAAAGAGAAAGATACAGTAAAGCAAGAAATATTCGTGACATGAAATTTTCGCGATCTGGAGCTGACGGCCTTTTTTTTTTTCGTGACATGAAATTTTCACAAATCGCCAATTTGGGATCAAATGCATTAGAGTGTAGACAAGAACTTTCGTTTGCATTTTAATTTTGCAAATCTTGGCTCTGGCGAAATCAAAGTGCATGCAAAAATTTTAGGTTTTACAGTAGAAAGATGGACAGACAGAAAGAGGGAGAGAGAGAGAGAGACAGACAGACAGACTTACAAACAGCAGTGACAAAAAGAGAGAGAGAGAGACATGGACAATCAGAAAAAGAGAAAAAGAGACTGAGACAGACACAGACAAACAGACAATGTGAGGAAGAGAAACGGAAAAAGGGAAAGACGGACAGACAGAAAAAGAGTGAGAGACAGACAAAAATGAGAGAAAGAAAAGAAACAGACAGACAGACAGAGAAAGAAAGAAAGAAAAAGAGATGGACAGATGGAAAGGGAGAGGGAGAATGACAGATGGGCTGACAGATGAATAATGACGAGAGAGAGAAAATAGAGATCGATCATAATCAGTCTGTTGAAATGGAAATGCCACTAGAAGGATACAGACATACATTGTAAGCTGTGATGATTAAAAGGGATTAGACAGTAGTGGAAAACAAATTGAACATTCAGCTAAGAACAGGCTGTTATCAGTCACTGGGTGAGGTAGACTGGTAAAGAAAGAGCCCCCAAAAAAGTACAGGAGCTTATAGACTGATTCTGTGAGGCGGTTTGTGTATTATTGGCATGGGCAGCGCCATTACTGCGGTGTCCCGGCCGACCCCCCCTCCCTCTCCCCCACCCTTCTCACGCGCATGGAATGAAAGACTGATGCATGGTTGTTTTAGCCAATAGGCGTCTCGTACTGAGTGCACGAACGCTTGCTTAGTGCGCGAACCTTTGTTACAAGTGCGCGTACTCCTGCTACTAAGTGCGTGATAAACATGTTGCCCGGGGGTGGGGGAGAGGAGGGGGGGTCGGCTGGAACACCGCAATTTGAGCTAATGGCTGCACCCAGTGCCACAAATTGTCTGCTGCCCTCAACGAACCCGAATCGTTCACTAGACACTGATGATTTAGCCCAGAAGAAATCAAAAACAACTTGAAGAAGAGATGTCGTCTTCAGAGCACACAGGCAGTACTATTTACAGGTTTTCTAGAGGCCTTTAGAGCCAGAAATCTGTGAGCTGTCCAAGAAATGATTTCTACAGTTTGACCTCGATTATCCGGCCATGTCGGGACCGGCGCCCATCCGGATAAGCGAATTGGCTGGATATGGGAGACACAATGTTAATGTATACACATGTAGCTGCCGTCCAAGCTGCCGTCCCAGTACACTGGCAGCTAGGCAGGTAGCGTATCCCGCAACGGTGGTGTAATCTATGCTAGCCTGCGCAAAATTGTAGTCCCATTTTCACAAAAATGAAGTATATCTTTATGTGAAAATCATGCATGTTTTACCTCATTAGATATTGAGAAACCTATCATGCACTTTTTTATGAAAGTAGTGAAATAGATCCATGAAAAGATGTTAAAGTCAATGTTTTTTCTCAAGTTTTGGATGAAAAAAAAAAGGGTCCTTCACTGCATGAACGCGTCCGGATAATAGAGATTTCCTGATAAAAGGAGGCCAGATAATCGAGGTCAAACTGTACTTAAACCTCTTCCCTGTCTTTTCTCTCTACAGTGAATTCATGGACAAGATTCACTCAGAGCTGCAGGGGCTGGCCGCGCCCGTCAGCCTGTCGCTAGGGAGCGGCGCTGCCGTGGCAACCAAGGAGATTGTCCCCAACATCTTTGAGGGATGGCTGGTGTCCCAAGTGATGTGCCTCAAGTGCCGGACCAAGTCCAACACGTACGAACCCTTCTGGGACCTGTCCCTAGAGTTCCCAGAAAGGTAAGGCAAATCATTCCAGGGCCCTGTTTCATAAAGCTGTTCGTAAAGTTATGAACAACTTACGAGCGACTGGTGATCAGTTCTTGTGCTGAATTATTGAAATTCTGATAAGTATAGTACATCAGAACTGATCACCAGTTGCTCGTAAGTTGTTCGTAACTTTACGAACAGCTTTATGAAACAGGGCCCAGTTTAGTTAGTCTGATAAGAAAGAGTAAAATATTATGAATGTAACAGTAAAAATTATGTCAAAATCAGATGGAAATTAGGGAAGTTATGATGTTGCGAAGCTTTGCTAATTTTTGCAGCATTTTTCTCGGAGAGTTGATATGAATATGCAAATGAGTGAGCTGATCATGTCATCACCACAATTTTCCATGGATTGTGTACGAAAAAAAAAAAAAATGATGATTATGATGATGATAAAAACTTCAATGTTTAAAACATGTGATTTTTTTTTCCTGGTTGAATATCTTCAGAATTATGATCAGTTAGATATATCAGAATCTGAGCCTGGGGTGTAATTGCATTTGAATGAAAAACTGGAAATTTCAAAATTTTATGTACAAACTATATGGCAAGTTGTGAGGGGATGATATGGTCACTTCACCATTAGCATTCAATTCAATTCAATTTTGGTTTTATTGAAAAAAAAAAACACCACATAAAAGTCCGAAGACGAACCGTTTTTGGTTTACATCAAAGATGGATATTCATTTTGACTGTTCAAAAATTGTTTCCTGAAAAATTTGAAACTTCAAAATGTCATATCTTGCTTTAATATTTTTCATGTGATTTCATCAAAGTTTCATTATTGTGCGAAGAAAAATTTATTCCTTCTTTCAGACTAACTTTCAGCTGCAATGGAATTTCTCTTTGACCCTTCTACTTTCAGATGTGTCGATTCCCTTTTTAGCTTTGCAAAGAAACTCCTGTCAAAAAGCATGGCATGCCTTAAATTACCTCATAGTGAATTCTGACCTTGGTATAATGGGTTTAAATCTGTCCAGCTTATTGTATCGCTCGAACAGAGTTTAGAGGATACTATGGTTTGTGGCCTCGTCATGACTCATCGCGATGCAAAAACAGATAACTCTTTTGTGTGGATGCATGTAGTGTCACCACGATTATCTTGTGGTTTCTACCCATATCTCTTTCTTCTCCAAGGTATCAGTACAGCTGCATCAGGACAGACAAAACCTCAAAGATTTAACCCTAGCTAGGCCGGGGGGCTCTGAGGCCCCTCCCCCTCGCTATTGCGAAAAGCTTTCGCTGTGATGTTTCGTGACTTTTTTCTTTTGAGTCTCCCACATCTTTTGATGCCCCCCCCCCCCCCCCCCCCCCCCTCATATGGTTCATATGCAGCCAAATTATTATTTTTTTTTTTTTGGTCACATGTGAACGATGACGAAATGTAAAAACCAGAAACTCCTAGGTGTGTGCACGCAACTCATGTCATCACTTGGCAAATAGAATAGATTCATCAGTCCATGATGCAAAAACGGATAAACTCCTATGTGTGAATGGGGCTATTGTCACCTCTGTTTCTCATTGTACCTGTCTATTTATCTCTCTCTCTTTCTTTGCTCTCTCCAGGTATCAGTTTAGCTGCCACCGGACGGACATCTCGGAGGACACCTGCCACCTGACGGAGATGCTGTCCAAGTTCACCGAGGTGGAGCATCTCGACGGGCCCGTCTACCAGTGCGAGGAGTGCAACAGCCGCCGGAGGCAGGCCTCGGGCAAACCCGTCATCCGGACGGAGGCCACCAAGCGGCTTCTCATCACCAAGCTACCTCATGTCCTCCGCCTCCACCTCAAGAGATTCAGGTAAATCTGGTTACCGTGGTGATGATGGTGATCTTTCTTCATGTTGAAGAGAAGCACAACATACTGTATGGCCATCTGTAGATCTGTTGGTCTGTCTGTGTGTCTATTTATCTATTTACAGTGTATGTATGTATTTAACTGTTTGTCTATCTATCTATCCAGCTAGGTATCTATCTATTTATCCATTTATCTATCTACATGTATCTATCTATCCAGCTAGCTCTCTGTCTATCTATCTATCTATCTATCTATCTCTCTATCTGTTTGTCTATTTATCTGTCTTTCAATATATTTATCTATCTATATGTCTATCTGTCAATTTGCATAGAAATGTGTTTATCTGTTCATCTACATGTATCTATCTGTCTGTCTATCTGTCTATATGTCTGTCTATGTATCTGTCCATACAGTCTTTCTATATGTTTATTTACATATCTATTCACCTATCTATCTGTCTCTTTATCTATATTCGTCTATTTATCTTATCTGTCCGTCAGTCCATCAATCTGTCTGTCTATCTATCTATTTATCTATACTATCTCATTCTCTACTTATCTATCTATTCATAGAAAGTGTATTGTTTCGTCATTTGTTGCCCAGGTGGTCAGGGAGGAACCACCGAGAGAAGATCCACGTGCCGGTCAAGTTTGATGAAGAACTGGACATGAGGCAGTTCTGTCTCCTGGACCCAAATAGCCGGCGCATACTGACCGCCGAGGACTACATGTATGACCTGACCGCAGCGGTCATCCACAGGGGGTAAGTCACGGCAGGGGGTAAGTCACAGGAAGATTGAGAGAAGGAGGAGGAGGAGGAGGAGAAGGAGAGAAGGAAGAAGAAATAATCCTGGATTTGATTGCAATATTACCAATGGTTATATAGTATTTAATCTGCTGTGAGAGAATTAAGAGGTATTAGGAGGAGGAGAATATGATAATAATAGTGATAAGAAGGAAGAGGAGGAGGAGAAGGAAGAGAAGGATGTAAAAAGAAAGAAGAAATAATCCTTTAATTGATTCCAGTATCCATCTAGCTATCAAGTTTGCTATAAGGAATTAGGAGTTAAGGGAGGAGGAGAAGAAGAAGGAGAAGGAGTACGATGAGGAGGGGAGGAGGAGGAGGAGGAGAAGGATGAGAAAAGAAAGAAGACTTAAATAATCCTTTACTGTATACGCTATAATTTTCGCGTACATAAATTTTCGCGAATTGCCGCTGTCACACATTTTCGCGAGTGGTTAAATTCGCGATTGGGGGACCAGAGAAAATATGAAGTGGCAAAGAAAGTGTGAATTTTCAACTTACTAGCAAATAAGAATGATCTAGTTATACACTGCATGAAAAAAAACTTACCAAACTCTGCGAACTAGTAAGTTAGAATTCAACATCTTTGAAGTGGTTAAGTCCATCGCGCTAGATTTCTGACGAGTGGTTGGTCCCCTTGCGATAACGGATTTGCTCTCAACAGTATTCGTAAGTAGACGTGGACGTGCTGTGTTACGTAAACAAGCTTAGCCAGTATGGTCTGTTCGGTAAGCCGTGACATGGTATACTAGTACTGAAATGTTTCGTATCATCAGGGCAAGGGATTCATTTTGGAAGGTAATATTTTCGCGTGTTGTTAATTTCGCGAATAGCTCCCGGCTTGCGAAATTCGCGAAAATAACCCCCCCCCCCCCCCTGCGAAATATATAGCATATACAGTAATTGATTGCAAAATCAATCTAGTTATCGCATTTGCTGTAAGGAATAAGGGGGTAAGGGGAGGAGGAGGGGAAGAAGAAAAAAAAAGATGAAAAAGAGGCAAAAGGAGAGAAAGAAGGGTACTGTAAACATACTTGTGCCATAAAATTATTGCGAATTGGAGGTAATGGTATTCTTAGCGGCATGGAATTTTTGTGAATTGCCACTGGCATTCATTTTGTATGGCGTAAGCAAAAACTTTGGCAAATCTTGGCTCTCGTGAAATTTGCTGTATCAAAGTGCACATGAACATTCCTTGTTTTACAGTAATTGGATTTTGAGGCAGTGAGGAGTCATTATACTCTCTGCATGACCATAATCATAATAAATCATCTTTCATTTCATTTCATTTCAATTGTTTCTGTATGGCACAATATAATCAACTCTGATCACTTTCAGAAGTAAACACATGATTCATGATAATTCATGGCTGATTTTGCACATGACAGGTAATCAAATCTTTGTGACAAAGAATGAAGACATAATGATAATAAACAAAAAAGTCAAGGTACCACACAGGAGGATCCCCAGTGAGCTTGATATTGGGGCCTCGTCAGATAAATTAAACAGTTTCAACCAACTGTCACTCTACAACAAGACAAACTAGTTTTACACAACAAAAACAGTTACACAACAAAACATGCACGGACATGTACGCAGGTGATGCTAAGAAAGAAAAACAAAGAAGAAGGGGACAGCGATAATGAAAGATGAGAAAGAACATAGAAAGATCAAGATCTACATCTTGATCCTATCATGTTTATCTTTCCTTCCAGATTTGGCTCAGGGCATTACACCGCATATTCCTGGAATCATGAAGGCGGTAAGACTTGTTTCGTTATCCTTTTTCTTATCATCATTCTTGCATTTACAAGCTGTTCACCTTTATACAACAAGGAGAGAGTTGCTTCTTTCTGAAAAAGTGTGATCTGGTCGAGGAGGAGTGGGAGGGGGGTTATAGTAAAGTGCTGTAGTTTGCTTGAGAAGTGGTAACGTTTTCTGCCTGATGCATTATTTGTGTTCTCAGGAAGTCCACTGGTATCAAGTGCATGTGCAATAGTTGATTGTGGTACGTCTTAGACAGCAGTCAAGTCACCATGCTAGTATCTAAATTTAGAGTTTTAAAAGTCTTCCTTGCAATTATCTGTAATTTTGGATTTATGTTGCTTCCTACAGTCATTTACCGTCGATAAGAAAAAGGAAAGCGGTTGCGTATTGAGATGCGTGTAATATGTGAGAATCTCTGGGGAGGCTATGTGGAATTGCCCAGATTTTGATGTGTGACCATTGGCAGCCCTGAATATATCTGAATGTATACTGTATGTATAAATGTCATTCTCTCTATTCCCACCTCCCAGGCTTTTGGGTCCACTGTAATGATGCGCGCCTGGAGCTGTGCTCCATCGAGGACGTGACAGCCTGCCAGGCCTACATCCTCTTCTACACCAAGCGAACGTCCGTTGCCACGGCGTCCACCCCGGGCAAGGAGCAGGAGGAGGAGGCGGAGGAGGAGGCGGCGCCGGGGCGGATGAAGCGGAGGCGATTCACACTCTGAACTTTGGACGTGGTGCTCCTCAGTGTGCTCAGCATGGGAGCTGTCCATTCATTGCGAGGTGTGACGTTCACAGCGAGTGCAAGGCCCTGTTCACACCCGACATGTAAGGGTGCTTTCCAGCCGGATGGCTTGTGTGAAATGCACTCCAAAACAAGCCAAAGCCAATGTACAACCACTCCTGCAAGTAGTTTGCAGGAGTTATCATCCAATTACCTCAGACAAGTGTTATTAAGGCGTGGTACTTTCTTAGAGCTGCCATTACCCCGTTCAGTAAAGAGAAAAGCGTTCCAAATGAGGCTCATCACAGTAGTTCGTCATTGTTGCCCCCAAATGCCCATTAACTTGATCTTCAAAAAGCGGGGGAAAGTAGGATGGGTGTTCAGACTGATTGTTAGAAGGGTCTCATTGATTGCTGCAAAGAGAAATGCTTTTATTTCCTTAGTGTGAATAGGATCTATGAAAGAGAAATGAAAAAATAAACTGCAAGGTGGTGGTGCATGTATTTGCTACCTCGCTGCCAGGATAGAGCATCCAGTTTTGGGAATAGACTTCGCTATATAATCTTCTTCAAATGTGTCTAAAGCCCACAGCCTGGTTTGGAAACTGCACGCCAATCGGACCCACTAGCAAAGAGGGTGTTGTCTTTAAAATAGTTTTGTTTTTTTGTCTGATTTTTTGTTGTTGTTGACAATTTTGCCCTTTTATTCTTTACTGACAGAAGTGAGCCTTATAATGTCAGTTAAGAGGCAGAAGGACATTAATGCTTTGCTGTGTGGAGGTAACACCTTCTTGCTTTGGTCTGGTTATGTCTGTTATTTTCAGTTTGCATCATACTCTAACTTTCGTCCAGATCTGTCTGATTTCGTAGAGTGACTTTTCAGTAACTTGCATCGCTGAAATGATCTTTACATGAGACTAGATATCACATCCGTTTTCCCCACTTTTCAGGGAAGATCCACCGTAAGGGACGCACTCAAAACTTCTGAAAGTGTGTGATATATTTGTGTGCAGTTCATCTTGCATTCCTTGAAAGTGTTTCTCTTTTTTTTTCTTCTAACTGTCATGAGACTACTGAAAGGGCAGCAGTCCTGAGATTTTCACTGTACTGATAATTAAGAAGAGTAAAAAATATAACCTTTCACCAATTTATACGCGCGGACATCAAAAATTGTCTCCGTACGCGATTTTCAAAAAATAATTCCTGCAAGCGATCGTGTAAGAGCCTGCCAAAAGGTGCAACGTCATTGATGCCCTACTCTCAAGTTGACAGCCGTGCCTCAGAAAACCAATTTAAGCGCTCAAAATGATCATATCTGATTTTTTCATAAAATGTGACAATATGTGGTTTTATCATTTCAAACAAAATATTTCAAGCTTATTTATATATACAATTAATATAAAAATAAATAGTAAACATGTATTTATGAATAACTAGGGATGACGAGCAGAACACCGCTGGAAAGAGTTGTGCATCGATGACGTATGACTCTCCGCCAAGACTTGCTCATTTGCAGAGTCACACTTTTTTAACCGAAATGTACGAGCTTATTTGGTGATTTGAAAGTTTGTTTTTGATGAAAGTAGTTCATTGGAGGTACCAACAACAACATATTTTTTTAAATTTCGTGAGGACTGTGTCCCTTGAACAAAACTTATTTTGTTTCTTTATAGTAATGATTTTTAGTGTAAGAGTGCTGGTTCTTGGTTAGAATTTAATGAGGTCAAAGGTGATAGTTCATTTTAGGTCATTGTGATGGAGTTGAAACTTTCATGGCTTCATTCCCATGAAAAATAACAAATCATACTGTGATTATGAAAAGGGCCTCATTAGAGCAGTCAAATGCCGTAGCTTAAAGGGACTGTACAGTACTGGTTGAGGTGGGGATTCATGTTTTGAACATTCTTAAGTGAGATATGAAAGAGCATGTCATTTTAAGAAGGATTCAACATTTATTTTATGAAAATTGGTTTTCAAATGGCTGAGATATCCAAAAAAGTGATGATAATAGAAGGTGACATGCCACAACTTTATTAGGATCTCTTTGTTTTACCTTGTTTTCGGATATCTCGGCCATTTCAAAACCGATTTTCATCACATAAACTTTTGATACCCCTTAGAATTGCATGCTCTTTGGCATCTCATAGAGTGGTTTCTGAATATCTCGCAAAACGTTAAAAGCTAAATCCTCACCTCGACCAGAACTGTACACACCCTTTAAAACCATGTAGTCTGCTCACAGTATGTAGCAGGAAGGCTGGGCCCCCCTCAGGTATATTTTAAAATCCCGGCAATGAATTTTATTCAGCTTCACTTTTAGAATCTTCAGTCTGGCTTGTCACCTTTTTATGCCTCCGCCACGAAGTGGTGCCGGAGGCATTATGTTTTCGGGTTGTCCGTCCGTCCGTACATACGTCCGTACGTCCGTCCGCTTTCGTTTACGCGATAACTTGAGTAATATTGACTTGAATTCTACCAAACTTGGTCCAAGTATAAAGTATGATGGGGCAATTAGTTGATTAGATTTTGGGTGAAATCCGCCAAAGGTCAAAGGTCAAGGTCAAATCATGAAATTGTATGATGTTTACGCGATAACTCAAGACTGGATCGAGCAAATTTCACCAAACTTTGTGGGAGGATGATGTATGATGGGACAATTACTTGATTAGTTTTTTAGTGAAATCGGACTGAGGTCAAAGGTCAAAGATCAAGGTCAAATATCTACGTGATTACTCAAAACTGGATCATACACAAGGATGATGTATGATGAAATTGTTGAGCATAGTGACATTAGTCAAAGGTTCAAGGTCAAATGCTAAAAATGTTGCTATGTAATATCTATGCATTACTTGAAACTTGGTGTAGACATGTACTACTGCAGATTCTCCAGAGAGATTTCATGTCAGCATAAGAATGTCAAAGGTCAAAGGTTAAGAGTCAAAGGCCAGGTTTCAATGCCCCCCCCCCCCCCCCCCCCACCAAAAAAAAAAAAAAATAGATCTATTTTGTACTGTAATTACACTCTTTCTTCATACCTTGGAAATTACTCAATGCATAAACTTATAAAAGGGTCTGTCAGAATTCAAGTAAAAATTCTCAATTCCCCAAATATACTGTACCTGCGCTCTTCGACAATTATAGCAAACCCAGTTCAAGGAAAGTGAACATTCAAGTCATTTCTGACAAACCTGTCATATCAATATTTTGCCAGTTATGTGAAACTGTCATGGATCACACATTGTGAAGTCATTGTACTATACGCCTATTGGGAGAATCATGCATTATGGCGGAGGCATCAGTCGCCATAGCGACATTTCTAGTTCTTCCTATGACTAGTTCAAGCCAAAACTAGACACAAAATATTCAGATGTAGGGAATTATCTTTTCTTTAGGTAAGATCTGATACCGTTTTGAGAGTTATTCCACCCAGACTTGAACTGCCATAGGGTATCAAGCGTACTTGACACATTTTTGTGTAGTTTAGATTATAAGGACCTTGTGAGCTGCAAAAAGACGTTATCAGTGCAACATATGTCCGATGAGCACCAAAATTGCTAGTATGATAGCTGTTGTTATGTCTGCTACCTTAGATGTGGAATTTCCATCATAATTCTAAGATGTAGTTCCATATAGTTTATCCCATGAAAAGTTTTTACCAAGACTATGCAAATTCAAACATTTTTCTTTTTTTTTTAAATTTATCTATCCAGTTGTAATTACATTTTTTTTTAAATCTAACTTATTCTGAATGGTATTTAAACTCAACATTTTGTCATGTATATCATACTGCCAAAAAAACTGACTGCTGTAATATGTAAATTAAACGTATCAGACGCTTAATTTCAATTCATTAAACATTTCAAGCTAAGATGTTTGGTAGCATCCAAAAGAATATCAAGTTGATATGATTTCTGTGGAATTGACGTCAACCCAAGTCAATGTCCTTGTGCAGTTGTTATTCCCTTCAACCTGCGAGGATTTGCTGCTAACAACTGTGCATTCAATGTATGCTCACAAAGTCTAAGCCACAAAGTGTTTCAGTTCGGTCAGCACATGGACTTGAACAAAATTGTGGATTTGGTAGTTGCAGATAGTTGCTGTCTTGAAGGTTATCGTTTTGGGCCTTCCATGTAATTCGGAGTGCAGGCAAAGATAAGATACAAAGCCAAAGGCCAAGTCTGTTCTGTTTTATATTCTTACATTGAAATCTTTTGCAGTGCTAAGAAGCAATAGGGTCATTACTTTGCTAGCATTAATCTATCATCTGGTGATGGAATTTGTGTCAGTCTTGAGAACAACCTCACTAGAATTTTAGTTGTATCATTTGCTGCAGTATGCTTATTTTGTGTTCATTAAGGCAGCTTGTTGTTCTTTTATGGGTTCAAGGCTTCTATAGTTCTTTTAGTCCTTATTTTTGTAGTCTGATTTTTTTTTTCTTATTTATACTTTACCTAGTGCCTAGTGCCTAGTGCCTAAAAGTTGTTAGTTTTGCTAGGATCTGCTGAAATGCTGCATGGTGATTGTTGGTGAAACTACATGTAGCTTGCAACTTTTCTAGTGAGGTCAGTGCTAAATATCAAAGCCTGTGCGCTCCCATAGTGGTTTGACATTATATGCTGTGTAGACCTTGTACGCATTCGTCTATCCTCTAAAGCCCCAGTCACATAGACATGCTGGATCACCCTGGATCTGATCCGGGGTTGATCGGGGAGAGATCTGTGTTGACGCCTTGGGCATCCTTGGACATCCGGGAGGCCAACACGGCAACTTTTGGAGGTCAAAAACATCTGGCGTCATCCGGGGAGTGCCATGTTTGCCGAGCAATCCGGGATGGTCCATGTGGCCGCCGCCTAGCTGCCATGCTGTTCCGACCTTATCCATGTAGCTGCTGTGGTGATACCCTGTGTACAGTCATCAACGCTCGCCAACGCTCCATCCAGGGCGAAATTATCCAGGAACTCCCCGGATCATCGTGTAGATCCTTGAGGATCCGTGTCTATATGTGACTGGGGCTTACGATTTCAAATGTTTGTTCTTCATGCCTCTGCTGACACAGCTGCTGGGAATTTTATTTCATATTTATCTATTTTCTTTTGCTTACGTTGTCAGAAAGTTGAAATATACTCTGCTGTCATGCTGCCTAAAAAAGAGAAGACAAAAATGATATGAAATCAAAATGTACTATGACCAAAAGTGCATAAGGCATACCCTGTAAGCTTGTCAATCTATTTATGACCCTGTACATACGTAGATGCATACATACGTACATACATATGTGTAAATTGTAAATACATCCAGTGTTATGTAATCCTCCAGATTGTTTGCGACAGCTGGAGTGAAGGTCTGCCATGCCCACTTCTGAGAAAAATCAAACACCAAAACATAAATCGAATCTCAACAGTCAGCGATACTTCACGCAAACTTCTCATTCCCATCCCCGCGCTAACTCTTTCTGTGCTATGTTCGCACGCCCGACTCAGTCTGCCGACAGCTCGCCGATTTTGTATAATTTGCTCAAATGCACAATTGAACGCAAGTTGATTGATAGAAAATTGATACAATACAGTATAAATACAGATTATGAATACAGGTTATATCAGTCCTTTGCCTATTCCATTTAGCTTGGGTTGGTTAACATTTCCTTGACCAAACTTCATCAAAGGAGCGTTCCAACAATCAGTGGGTATTTTCATCAAAAATACTTGTCGTAGTTCGTGCTCCTTTGACACAAAATCCGGGTCAGAATCTTCACAGAGACTCCAATCCCAAGCACCTTGTGATCGAGAGATTCTCTCGCCTGAAACCCCTTGCAAACGGGAGACTCCAATTTGATGTGCACGAAGTTCTTGCGGCCGGGGTCCAGGGCCCGCTTAAGGACCCTGGAAGCTCTAGGGTTCTAGATGCTCTCTCATGCTATCCAAGGCTTATTTTTCAACATACAATGATATTAAGTAAGAAATCATTTTAAGCGGGAGACACAGAGCCAGGGTGGGAGAAATTAAATCTCGAGCAGGAGAGCGGGAGATTTTGCAAAAATGGGCTTTCGGCGGGAGATCTCCCGTCGAAAACAGGAGAGTTGGAGTCTCTGTCTTCAATGCAGCATTTGCCGATTGGCCTCATCAATATTACTTTTTGCTAGTTTTTGTTTGAATCACCAGTCATTGAATACTGCCATGTCGATTATACTGCCATTCCTGCCTCCAATTTTTCAACTTAAGGCCACCATTAACAGAGTCTGTAATCCTGTCTGTGCCAGGGACATTGGACAGTGTGTACAATGCTATGGTGTTTTCTGTGCCAATTAGCACTCAATGCACACAAGGGGTTAGGTATTCAGTGCAAAGTGATTGTAAAAAGTCAATATTTCGTGGCACATCTTTATTGCAGACTTGATTGCAAAGTTTTTAACCTTTTATGTTCACAGACACTTCGCTTAATTTGTCCAGCTTTTCCATTAACGTTCAGTTATCAGTAGTCTACAGTAAGCCTTGCTTAATTTGGCCTCGTATAAGTAGAATAATCGCCTAAGTCGAAGGCGTTTTCCAGTCCTCTTCCCTTTATATTCTATTGATTTTGATCCCTCATAAGACAAACTTTCTCAAAGTCGAAGCTATTTCTTCAGTCGAAATAGATTCAACATACATGTAGGCAAGTTTGACTGTATCTGTAAAGTTAGCAAGCCCTCTCAGGTGTAACAATGTGTCTCAGTCCAACAGGAAGGCCATAGTGACACTATAGGGATTAGGTGGATTAGGTAATCTCTATTTATTGACAGTTAGTTTCCATCAGATATCTGTGCCAATTGGTGAAGATTAGCACAGTCAGGATTAAGAAAAGTGAGTACATAAATCATTGTGTAAGTGTTGTCATATAAGGCTTATCTATGGGAAGAATGTGGCGTATGCATTACATGATTGTATCAATTGCAGAATTGTTTGTTTTGATAACAAGTGGAGTGGGTATTGCTGATTGTTGACAGCGGTTGTCAGGTGTGGGCGTGGCACATTATAAGGCACACCTCCTTCTCAGGGTTATTTGCATAAAGATGAATTCAGATGCTGTGTACCTGTAGATATTGCTATGCCATATTTGTTTGTGAGTGTCCTTTTATTCTTTGTGCATGATGTTTAGTGCTTTGGATGTATCGCTCAAGAACCCACATCACCCAAGTCACATTTTAGTCAGAAGTAGCACTTTGCATTTTTTTAGTTTGCTTTTAAATGCTCACACAAAGATTTTAGGAGTGTTTGCATCCTAATGATTTCTTTTTAATTTGTAGACAGATATTTTCAATGCTTTCCTTATGTTGCCAACGGCATTTTTATAATTAATGCCATATCTGGAGACTGGCAAACTTGTTGGTGTATGATGCTATCTAGAATCAACTATAATTTACTATGAGCAAGAACAATGCATGTGATTATTACGGTGTCATTTTTTTTTCTCTGTGTTCTCAAACCTGCAAAGTTTCCCAGATTTAGCAGGAGGCTTTCCGAAAACTTTGATATTTCCTCTATGTGCTAACTAAAGGATATTCCCTACCTCCCGAATTTGGGAAATGTTTTGGCTTATTAGTGAGATGTATTATGTGAGACGCGGTTTATCTCCCTGCTTTTATGGCCCTTGAGAATCCCCCAGATTTGGCTGTGCACATGATAGCGGCCGTGCATTTGTAGGGAAAAGTCCCGTAGGGTTGTAGGTAAGTGTTATCACTAAGATAAGTGCATTACGTCAACTGGAAATGGTTATAAGCTGGACGCACAGTGTAAATTGAGATGATACTGATCGTATGAATACCACAGACCTCCCATCCACTCTGAATTTGGAGGAAAGAATCTCAATCGTGGCCATTCCCAGCTTTTATTTCAGTAGGAGTTTCCTATTTTTCCTGATAATTTTACTACGTACTCCCATGAGAAGTGCTCTTTTTTCCTTACATTTGAGCCAAATCGTCCCTATTTATCACTTAGAAAGTTTGGGATGTCTAAAACCAAGAAACCCTTTCACAGGCTTTCAAGTGGCCCTACTTTTCCTACTTTTTCCTACTTTTTTACTGCTGTCCCTACTTTTCCTACTTTTTTGCTCAAAATCCTGCTTTTTCCTACTTTTTCCTACTTTTTTGGTGAAAAACCCCGCAAAAAAAAAAAAAAAATGTGCAAGGGTACTTGAATAATTTATATTCAGAAATGATTAGTAGACTCTAGTTGCAGATTCTTACTGGTGGGGAGAGCCTCTTCAGCATGAAAGAGGGATAACACACACCAATCAACCACAAGACTGCTGCCAGCCTCAGCTTTTGCTCCTGTGCAGATGTGATTGATCCCACTGATATTGCAGCCTAGGACTTGGAGCAGTGCTCAAGCAGCTCTCATCATCGCTCAAAATTACCAGGCTCTCCCAGGAGCAAAAGTGAGGCTTAGGCAGCAGGGTTGTGAGTACAATAAGATTTACATGTAACATCAAGAGTTCTGGTGAGTATCGACGAAAACTACTCCAAAAAGCCTGCACATGTCCTGACTTATTCCTACTTTTTTTTTTTCTTTATTGCCCTACTTTTTCCCTCTCATGTCCTACTTTTTCCTACTTTTTTAGAGATTTTGTTCCTACTTTATTCCTACTTTTTTACATTATCCCGCTTGAAAGCCTGCTTTCACTAGCAACGTAGCCCTATGAACAGGTAGAGGAGTCGGGGAGTTGTACATCCTATTCATTAAAAGGTTGTGTATCCCTTTTGCAAATGTCACAACATTTTGCATGGTTGAAATGTAATAGCTCCCAATATCGTCTCTATGTAATCTTACAGTAATACACCTCATAGTTCTTGAAACAGAAATGAAAAACTAAACACCAAGAACACTGAGAATGTGCTTCACTTTTGTCCCGAGAGTATCGGTAATTGGATTTTTTTTTCAGGGTCAGAATGAATTCACTGGAAATCTATAGTATTGCTCCCTCTCAATCATAAAGAAGTTTGCAGTTTGATTATTCAGAAGAAAGGTCTTAGATACCTACCTCTACAATATAGGCTACCAGCTTTTGAAAAGAATCTAGCTTTCAGGGTAACAAAAGGAACACAAAAACTTTAAGGATGAAATAGACTCTTTGCATGGATATAGAAAGCTCATTTATTATAAAGGCGACCTTGCTTACGTTGACCCTCGCATAAGTCCAATAATCGCCTAAGTCAGGGTCTTTTCAAATCTTTTAAATCCTTCATAAGTAAAATTTTCTCTAAAAAAGTTGAAGCTATTTCTTCAGTCCAAATAGATTCAACTTGGGCAAGGTTGACTTTGTTTCATATATCTTCTCTTCTTATTGCCATCTTTCAGTTTCATACAGTAGAGTTTGTCTACTGTATAAGAATAGATATCTCATTACCTTATACAAGGGAAACTCGTTTTAACAAGCTGCATGGAACCTCTGAAATTTCCTTGTTATATGGGGGTGCCTCGTTATATCAGGGATGAAAATAAAGGAATGGGACCTGCAGAAATTACTTTGTTATATCTGCTGTCTTGTTATATCTGCTGTCTTGCTATATCAGACCACTATGACGAGATTCAATTGTAGCAAAGAGCAAGCAGGAGAAGTGACAGGACTCCCGCGACATTACACAAGAGATGTCAGAGTGTTTTCTAACAACTTTTACAGAAGATTGATTACGAACAAAATGATATTGGCTACCATTGGGTGGTAGAGACCAAAGCTTTAAATCTAGTAAAGACAGTAAGCTTTAACACAATGTTCAAGACATTTTTGTACATGTATATATTTGTGTGTCAAAACACTTTTGTGTTGTTGTGTTTTTTTTGTATATGTACATATGTAATCTATTCTTGGATGTGAATATACTGCTGTTCTTTTTTTTTCGATGATTTCGTTTTTACTTCTTGTATAAAGAACAAATAAAACTGAGACGACTTCCATTCCTAATAGCAGCTGTACGATGGCTCTTGTTGGTGCTCATTGCTGTTAATTTGTGTGGAAATATGTTAGTCACCTGTGTGCAGGTAATGCTGCAGGATTGTCACAACTTCTGATGGAGTGAACACTTGAGTAATGCATTAATACTTAAACCCTTGAAGCTATTGTAGAGTTTATTCGCAAAAACCGATAAGTCCATATTTGCCAAATGGAGATATTTGCGATTAAAGGTCAAGAAAAATAAAGAGAATAGTAAGAAAATGTTTGCTTCTTTTGACCATAACTTCAAAAATGTACCTTTATATGTAGTGACCAATATATCATTTAAAAGGTATTATTTTGTACTTTATGACTGAGACCGTACTGCAAAATCTTCAAAAATGGACTTATCGGTTTTTGCAAACAAACTCTTCTATTAGAGATCAAAACCCATAACTGTAAACATGGAAAATGAAGTGAGTAAATTTGCATGAGTTTTCTCCATTACTGAACTACAGTATTGCATTGAGTGCAATCCCATGATTAAAAAACAAACAAACAAACAAACAACAAAAAGCAAACAGAAAACAAACAAACAAAAACAAACAAAACAGAACAAAATTCTCTTTGCAACGTAAGTATAAATTAAGTTCTCAAAGATATCATCTCCATCTCTCTGTCCTTAAGTGTTAGGCTATAAATTAAGTCTCAAAATAATGAAAGAAAAAAGTAATGCCCGTCATGAAGAAGTGTCATAATAGAATGCACTGTAGTACGTACAATATAATTAAAGTGAGGGATACATTATGTAGCATAATGTACATGGAGCACACATTATGCAAACTGGATTTTGTATAAAAATATACTGTACGTGGTTTCATCCATGGGACTAAAATCAGTAAGGTTCTTTCAGAGAGGGTTAGAATGAATGTAGCAGTGCAAAAGTTTCTGCTTCTACAGTACAGTATTAGTTGCTTCATAGAGTAGGTAGGCTGGCCTGGTTCAGGTATACAAAATAACTCACGATTTCCATAACGAATTGCGTACAGTACATTGTCATTGCTCACGTAAGCACACACAAAGTAAATCATAATATCCTCACTGCACGAGTCGTGTGATTGCATTATTTGGATTAAAGGGATGTACAATATACAAATAATGAACGTTTATGAGCGCAATAAACAATATTTCTTGAGGTGAAAGATGGAATGATCCATTGAATGGATTAATAATTTAATCTTTCATCGAATGAAATATTCTGTCCATTACAGGAATGAAAAACGTTAAAGGGATCGCACAGTTTTGGTTGAGACCTAATTTCAGGTTTCTAACATTTTTTGGTGAGATAATGAGAAACCTCTTATGAAATATGAAAGAGCATGTAATTCTATGAGGAATTCAACGTTTATTTGGTGAAAATTGGTTTTGAAATGGCTGAGATTCCAAAAAAGAGCGATTCTAATAAAGTGTGGGACCCACACTTTATTACGATCGCTTTGTTTTACTTTGTTTTTGGATGTTTCAGTCATTCCAAACCCGATTTTCATCAAATAAACTTTGAATTCCTCTTAAAATGGTATGCTCTATACTATATCATAAGTGTTTTCTTGGTATCTTGCAAAAAGTTAAAAGCCCAATTCTCATCTCCACCAATACTGTACTATACAAGTGTACCTTTAATTAATTTGTTATAACACCTAAAGTACAAGTAGATCCTTGTTATTTGATGTTTTATTAATTTAGAAACAAGAGAGATATGGTGCGGGATCCGAGATCGAGAGAGTGCTCACTGAGCACTTCACGCAAGGGCGCTTTCGCACACACACTGTAAAATGCAAGTGTTTTGTACTTTTACATGCGTAGTGTGCGGGGCTCTCGGCATGATTGAAATGGAGTTAGTACATGTAATAGTATGGATCCAAGATTGAACGGTTAATGGAGCCACAATTGCATGAATAATGAGGTAATACTATAGGAAAATGGGACAAGTGATCAATAGCAAATAATGAATTTAATGACAAGTATCTTTATACACTAGGTGTTATTTAGTTTAGGTCGAGATTGGGTTTCAGGTTTAGAAACCACATGTGAAATATCAAAGAGATTACAATTCAAAGAGGAAAACAGTGTATTAAAAGTTTGATAGGAATTCGTTTTGAAATGACAGAGATATTCTATTTATATAAAAGAATAGGTCCTTGATACAGACAACTTTGTTTTACTTGATAATTTTGGATCTCAATAATTTCAAAACCAATTTTCATCAAATAAACTTTACACTCCTCTTAGAATTGTAGGTACTACATGTATTTAAAAACCAGTGGCTAAACTGAATAACATATATGTTGTTAACTTTATCTCTTGTGTAGTTTCTGTAACAGAGATGATGAGGTGTTTGTATTTGTTTTTGTTCTGATTTCAATAGGAAATCAGAATTTTCAGATGATGTTGATGCATTGTATAAACATGGAAATAGCAAAAATGTGAACAGACTTGGGAAAAAATAAAAAAAATATCTGAATCAAATCTGCAGAATTACTGTGTAACCTGCACTATTCAAGGCTTGGTACAGGCAGCCTGTGAAGAAATAATGAATACATTGTAGATTATAAATATTCGATCAATCAACCACCACAAGTACACACAATAAGGAAAATAGCCACACTTTTTTCAATACAAGTAAAATTTTTTATTCATTATTATACAAAAGCTTGCACTAAAGAAAAGGGTACATGCTGTTGAAGAGTTAGCAAAAAGAAAGTATTTACAACTATAGATATATTACATTATATATACACACCATGTCAGTATGGCATATCTGTATGCACAATTTACAAAATTTGATCATTGTACGAGCAATTCAACAAATTTGATTATGTGTACAATTCACAAAATAAGATCATTATGCACATACATGAAATACACTTGCAAAACTACTCTACTCCTTTTTTCCCCCTGAGGGAAGATATTTGAGGCATCAAACAATTTCTGCTATTAACATGCCATCTACAACTTGAACTACAACATACATGTCCATGCAGTTATGATGAATTTTGTGCTGACAGTGTCTAGAAATTGTACCTCGACTTGTACATGTATGTTCCTAAGTATGCCTGCATGACATGACTTTTCCTCAACACTGCAGAATGTACTGTATTTAAAACATGTTGACCACACAAATTGTTTTTGAACATATTTCAAAAGGCCATTACTCAAGGTTAAATGTAATCAACATGGTACATCTTTGTAAATATTTAACAGTCAATGCATTTGGACAAGTATTCTATTTCACTGTCAGCAGATGAGTATACAGTTGTCATATCTTTAGTTTACTATTGAAGCTAAACAAAGGAGATGGGGTGTTTATACCTTCAAAATACCTTGTTTAAAAACTGTACGAGGAACAAGTCCAGGAAATGATGGCAGACATTTGATATTAAGCAGAATTTGCCTCGGTTAGAGCAGAGCTGCACACTAACCCATTTTTTCACTGGTCTGACCTGTCTGTCCGACCAGTATGTATCCATTTTTTGTTTTTTTTAAATCGAGCCATTCCTGAAAAAGTTGCTGGACTGACAGTGATTTTCACTGGTCAGGAACTGTTGGACCAGGGCCAGTGTGCAGCGTTGGTTAGAGAAAAAGAAAGAGGGTGAGAGAAGACAATCAAATTAAATAAGTGAATTGAAAACAAGATCCTGTCTCAAACTAAGCCCTACTTCATGAAGATTATACAGTGGAACCTTGTTATAACGAGGTCGGACATACAGCAAGATATTTATAAGGAGATAAACTGCAGGTATAAATCTGTTTATATTTTTTTGTTCTAGTTTTTATCCCTGATATAACAAGATATCTTATATAATGGGGAAATTCCAGTGGTCTCAAACAGCTTGTTATAACGAGGTTCCCCAAACCAGATTTCCAATACTGTATACACCATATATTTTGCAAGGTTTTTATCCAAGTCGGATGCTGCTCATGGTTAATGTTTGAAAATATTAACTCTGATTCCGACATGAATGCAAGGTGCACAATAGCATATCTCTGTTCATTATTGTACTCTGCAATCACAAATATAATCACTCCCAAAATATCAGGGCGTCCCATTTTGAGAAAAAAAAGAAAGAAAGAAAAAAAAAGACTTGCAAAATATATGGCGTATAGAGTATATATCAAAGCAGTTTTTACTGGGTCTCCAGGGGTTAGCTTTAGAAGAAGACTCTACTCGATCAAATCTGAAGTCGAGATGATTGCATGCAATGGATCAATTTGTGTTTGGAATTGCCCCAAATACATAGCAAGAATAGTACCATTGCACACAGAAGCCCGGTGGAACCAGTGCAAACTCTTTGGAAATCGTGAATACCACAATTTAGGAATGAGATAATAACCATCAAGACTCTATCTTATGCACTACTTCATAATTTATAAAAAACATTAAGAAAACTACATGTGACTCACAAGCATAATGCTGTCACCCATATTGTAACAATTCCACACTACAAATAACTAAGATTATGCGACTACAAAAGGCAAGTATCATTGCTATTCATGTACTTTTTAAAAGCATGTTTGCTATATTGTTGAATTTGCAGATACCTACAATGTACTAACCCAGCGATCAACCACTCCATCAAGATACACGAGATAACCTTGGCACAAAAACAAAAAGGGTGCTGACACGTACCTACATCGCTTTTAAGAAAACAAAAAGTCTTATCATCATATTTTGACCTTAAAGTAGAACAGTCCTCATATATAAATTCATATCTTCGACCAAGCTTTTATGATCAGTGATAACTGTCTTCAAGAATGTCTTACTGGATCACAAATCTATGTAAGAAGGACTGACTGAATTTTCACTGGACTACAGAAAATATTTGCTCAGGCACTCAGTCACATGTAAGGTATGATTTCATCCACACTATACCCTGGTCAACATGCATTGATCTGCATCTAGAGAAAAAGCTAGTAATGTACAGTATTTTCCTTTTTTGCTGAACGAGTGAATGTGTACTTTACGTACTACTACTGGCATTTGATTTCTGCATTTTTTCCTACAAATACTATCATTTCAGTTTTGCTCCAATCTAGCAGAGGCATTTCATGATTGCCTAGGGAGTTATTCTAAAAAGCTGAAAGTGTAAGTTTCACAACAATTCACAAGTAACTATAAAACTTGGCAGAATTTGCAAATTGGTGTTGAAACTGAACATGTATTCCTGGTAAGATCCATCCAAATGATGGAATTTCATATCTAGTCTTCTTTTTCTTTTTTTCTTTTTTACATATCTAGTCAGGGTAAAACACAACTACACAAGTATTACTTAATTTATTCCCAGCATTGCACAGTTCATCTGAAGACGAGTGTAACGCCAAGGGAACATATCAATGGCACATGAGGGTGACCTCGCCCACCTACATCAAGGTTTCTAGCTGCAGCGAAGCAGAACATGTGGGATCACGCTTCATCTGAGTGTCTTGATCCCAAGCCAGAGATTATCTGCAGACGGGTTTCACCAATAATCACTTCCTTGCAGTCAGCTCTGCATATCTCTCAAGTCTGGCAAAATTCGCCATCCCAAATTTCACCCCGCGATTGGCACAGATGTCAACTCGCGTTCCTGGAGGAAACCTAGCGGGCGGCCACCGCGGTTGGTGCAGCCGTCGTCGTTGTCGACTTCGCGGCGGCGCTGCCCGGCTTCTTGGCGGTCATCTTCTGTACCATGGTGAGGGCGTAGTCCAGTCGGGTGTTGAGGTCACCCGTGCAGCCGTGCTTCTCCAGGAGGTTGAGGCGGAAGGTGCGGAAGTTGCGCTTCTGGTCGATATACGTGACCGCGCCCATTAGGGGGCAGAGGATGATCTTAGTGTGGTCCTCAAAGAAGTTGATCTGAAATGGTGATTTGGAAATTTTGCTCGGTCAGAATTATGTTCGGTGAAACTGTGATTCAACATTCTCAACAATTCTCACCTTCCAGGTGAATAGGTTCACTGTGTTACAGACACAATATATGAGAAGACTCCATCATGACCAAAACAGTGAAACCTCCCTATTAATTAAAAAAGGTCTGATATTAAAAGCCCTCTTACACAAAGATGGTTTTGCAGATCCCATCTTATTATGTTCCCTTGTTAAAACAAGGTTCCCTGTATCACCTGCAGATACATTCACACATATCACATTTTAACCCGTTGAGGACGGACGAATTTGCTACAACAAATGGTCGCAAGTGGTCGCAAACTTTGGTAGTCTCAGAGAAAAATGGAAGTTACAACCAAAAGGAGGGATTATGCGAAGTTAATTTTGTTGAGGTGCAACATAAACGCATCATTTCATCACCAAAATAATCTCTCTTGTGGGAAAAATGATGAACTAGAAATGTCGCTATGGCAAATGGTATGCCTCCGCCATAATGCATGATTCTCCCAATAGGTGTATTAGTACAATGTCTTCACAATGTGTGACGGACAACCTGAAAATATAATGCCTCCGGCACCACTTCGTGGCGGAGGCATAAAAATCTAGTGTATAGAGTGGAAGAGTGGGACCATCAGCCTGTCTGTAAACTCACCTGGAGTGTGCCATTGCTGAGATGGAGAATGATGGCGCTCTTCGTTCTGAACCATGTTTGTAGGAAGGGAAGTCTTGCCATGCTGTCTGACTCCCGAGGTGTCATAGCCGCTCCCGCCTGCCACGAGAAGAGATCACGATACATTGTAGAATTTTAGCTTTGTTTTCCAGTAATGGCACTCTCTATATACTGTATACGCCATATATTTCTTGAGTCTAAATTTTCGCGAATCGGGAATTCCCGACGATTTCGCGAGTGGTTAAATTCGCGATCGTGGAGTCCTGTACTCAACAGAGAAATGCGTACGTCACATCCACATCGGGATCAAAGTCAATAATTTCGCGAATAGCAACCGACTTGCAAAATTCGCGAAAATAAAAACCTTGCGAAATATTCGGCGTTTACAGTACATGTACCTTCTTTTATGTCTTTGCCTCTTCTTTATCGTCTGATCGAGTGTGGATTCCTATCAAATTATTAACAACTTATTACAATCAATGCCTGGTACAATTTCCTATCAGCTCTTCTGTGGTTATATACATAGTTCTGTCACTAAACCTAAACGTTCTTGTAAGTGATCCATTTTTGGAGGCTTACGTCAGTGAATTTCAGTGTTTGCAGACATGACTTTCACGGCATCTTTTATTAGCGAAGGGCAGCACAAAATGCCAATCAAGTTTCCACACAATAAATTGAACTCCAATGTTTACACAATATACATAAGAAGTAAACCTTCACTACACCTCAAGTTAGAAAGGAAAAGTCACAATTCTTCTTGTTTTGAGTTGTCACTGCGCATAATTATGATCGACAGCGAACAAGCGAGCGCTTGCTGAAGGGTGCTGAATGAAGTCAAAGCTTTTTCCCCTCATACCTTGAGTAGATGTTCACTCATGTAGTTCCTGAAGTATCTCAGCAGGGTGACCTTCTTATGCAGGCCAGGAGTATAGGCCTCCAGGCGGCAGTACTTCTCATTCCCATCGCGTTCTATGTACTCCAGAGTGCTGGTGATTGGAATTGAAAAGGTGTCTTATTGAACACGATGAAAAGCAAAAGCAAAGATGAGACAAATGCAAAATATACAATTCGTATTTTCAAGTGCATCCCGTCACACTCTTTTATATACTCAAGCGTGCTTGTGAAAAGAAAAACAATAAAAACAACGCACAAACAAAACCGAGATGAGACAACTGTGAAATATGCAATCCGTACTTACAAGTGCAACCTGACACAAGTTCTGAAGTTGCTTCAATGGCATTCTATGCTGCCAAGCTTGAAATTCAATAAATACAAACACTTCACATACCCGAAGTATGAGTTCAAGCTCTAACAGCTCTAACAGTTCATGAGCAAACACATGGTTAAAGAAGGAAGAGGAAGAAGAAAAACAAATAAGAAAATTGACTTACTCTCCGTTGGCATGGAGGAGAAGTCTGGTGGAGTCGTTGAAGAGAACACCCACGCTGCCATCACACAGCTGGTATCCCAGGCCATACTTGTCTGAGTAGTCCACCCACTTGCTGACCCAG
>NW_027273220.1:0-19017 GCF_040938485.1 Diadema antillarum
GAAGCTGGTTAACAAAATGGTAGGGTGGCACATCCTATTACCGGACGCTTTTCTTTGTGGCTTTGAATTCCGTACTCATAGACTGAAATTTCGGCTAAAAATAACACCACTTATTCACAGACTCATGGAAATTACGAATTCAGCCAACTTACGTCAATTCTTCGTTCCAGTTTTTAGAAAATATGCTTCAAACATACCCCTCTAAAAATAGTGGTGTTTTGTGCGGTGCAAAATCGCATTGTATTACCGGACGCGATTTTCGTAATCGAATAATCGAGGTCTTTCGCACCTAATCCTTGCACCAGAATCACAATTCATCCCACAAATCACCGTACACATTCTCACCGAGCGGATGACACACAAAAAATCAGCAAATGAGGCTCAAATTTCGTATTTTACAGTAAAATGTCTGTCTTGACCATTTCGAACAGTTCACGCAAATAAAACCTTGCGAGAAATCGACAACTGGTTAGAGTATACGTGCTTTGTCTATGGGAGCTGCACGCGCGGGTGATGAGTTGCGTGCACAACTATTCCGCATCGTTCGCGTTTGAGGACGATAGCTACAAATTTCCGATATTGATAAGTGAACTTTTGGTTCTAATAGAATCTTCAGCATTTTTCCTGTATGTGAGTGGGATTTCATAGAATTTCAGTCGCGAAATGTGATTCAAACATGCATAAATATTAACTATAAACGAGGTGCGGGTCACTCAACTATGAATTTGAGGTAAAATGTGAATTTTTTCGTGTTTTTACATTTTTATGTGGCGTGTTTTGCGATTTCGGTCCACACAAAGTTCTGTGAGGCTAATCTACGAAGTCTCGCGCGTACAGAATGTTATTAGTACGCAAAAATGTGCGTATCCGGTAATACCATGCGTCCGGTAATACCATGCTTGCCCCTACATGTATTAACAGTGAGTAGCCCCAACACGGGCTACATACCTACAGCTACCTCCAGTCACCAACATGTGTTCAGCACCCCTACATCCAGTGCTATATCTATAACGTAATATTCTATTGCCATAATTTACTAGTGAAATAGGCTCCACACCGTTAATCTAGTCCTATAATAGATCTATATACAGTAGTCATATTCTATTCCTAGGTAGCCATCGACTGTATCAGTACATATATATATGGCCGTCTATCCGTAAAGCATTAAGGCATGGTTACTAACTCGATTATGCTTTATTATCAAGATATGAAATTACACTTTCATAACAATATCTATGATATTGGGAATAACATAACATAATTAGACAATCTTTCATAAAGTTCAAAGTAAGTTCCATCATTAATACTTTGACTTTTTAAGTCATATATGTATTTTCTCAAATCTAGAGTGCTTTTTATGAATATTCATGAGCTATGTAAAAATTTGTACCACAGGAGTACCACAGGAGTACCACAGGAGTACCACAGAAGTCCTTATGAAATTTCTCATGCTTTACATCAGCACTTTCACTAAATAGATAATACTGTAGGAGTATAGGACAGGATAAGTAATGGCCAATCAATTGCTATAATTCACAGCATTACTCATCTATCAATTAATTGAGGAATATTAATATGTGCTTTTTTTGTTTGTATTTTTGTTATAAATTTCAGTTGATTCTGCCTTACAATTTTCCTGTGTGGTACTCCTGTGTGGTACTGCTGTTTGATATTCTCCTGATGTGATAGTCCTCTGGTATAAAATGTAAGAAAAAAAAAAGAAAAGAATATCCTGTGGCATTTTTCTGTGGTACTTACGGATTTAATTTGCTGTGTGGTACTTCTGTGTGGAATAGCACCATATTATGATTTTCCTGTGGGATTTTGGACAGTTCCTGTGGTACTCTCCTGTGGTATACATCGACAATTACCACAGGAATTCCTGTCGTACTGTCCTGTGGTATTTTACTGTCCTGTGGTACGTCCCAAAATTCCACAGGACAATTCGTGTGGTACTGTCCTGTGGTACGTCCCAAAATACCACAGGACAGGTCATGTGGTACTGTCCTGTGGTACTATCGTGTGGTACTTTCCTGTGGTACTGTCCTGTGATACGTCCCAAAATACCACAGGACAAGTCGTGTGGTACTGTCCTGTGGTACTATCCTGTGGTACTGTCCTGTGGTACTGCCCTGTGGTACTGTCCTGTGGTACGTCCCAAAATACCACAGGACAATTCCTGTGGTACTGTCCTGTGGTATGTCCCAAAATACCACAGGACAAGTCATGTGGTACTGTCCTGTGGTACTATCCTGTGGTACTGTCCTGTGGTACTGCCCTGTGGTACATCTCAAAATACCACAGGACAAGTCGTGTGGTACTGTCCTGTGGTACTGCCCGGTGGTATTGTCCTGTGGTACTGTCCTGTCGTACGTCCCAAAATACCACAGGACAAGTCGTGAGGTACTGTCCTGTGGTAATATCCTGTGGTACTGTCCTGTGGTACTGTCCTGTGGTACGTCCCAAAATACCACAGGACAATTCCTGTGGTACTGTCCTGTGGTACTATCCTGTGGTACTTTCCTGTGGTACTGTCCTGTGGTACTGCCCTGTGGTATTGTCCTTTGGTACTGCCCTGTGGTACTGTCCTGTGGTACATCCCAAAATACCACAGGACAAGTCGTGAGGTACTGTCCTGTGGTAATATCCTGTGGTACTGTCCTGTGGTAATATCCTGTGGTACTGTCCTGTGGTACGTCCCAAAATACCACAGGACAATTCCTGTGATACTGTCCTGTGGTACTATCCTGTGGTACTTTCCTGTGGTACTGTCCTGTGGTACTGCCCTGTGGTACGTCCCAAAATACCACAGGACAAGTCGTGTGGTACTGTCCTGTGGTACTATCCTGTGGTACTTTCCTGTGGTACTACTCTGTGGTACTGTCCTGTGGTACTGTCCTGTGGTACATCCCAAAATACCACAGGACAAGTCGTGAGGTACTGTCCTGTGGTACTGTCCTGTGGTACGTCCCAAAATACCACAGGACAATTCCTGTGGTACTGTCCTGTGGTACTATCCTGTGATAATTTCCTGTGGTACTGTCCTGTGGAACTGCCCTGTGGTACTGTCCTGTGGTACGTCCTGAAATACCACAGAACAAGTCGTGTGGTACTGTCCTGTGGTACTATCCTGTGGTACTTTCCTGTTGTACTCTCCTGTGGTACGTCCCAAAATACCACAGGACAATTCATGTGGTACTGTCCTGTGGTACTGTCGTGTGGTATACGTCCCAAAATACCACAGGACAATTTGTGAGTATACTGTCTTGTGGTACTGTCCTGTGGTACTTTCCTGTGGTAATGTTCTGTGGTACTGCCCTGTGGTACATCCCAGAGTACCACACGAGCCTGTGACACAGTACCACACAGTTCCTGTGTTAATATATATTTGTGTGGTACATTGTGTGGTACCAACCAGTACCACAGGGAGTACCACATGAGCTTGTAAAACAGTACCACACAGGTCCTGTGGTAACATTTATTTATGTGGTACATTGTGTGGTACTGACAAGTACTACAGGGAGTACCCTACAAGCCTGTGGTACAGTACCACACAGTTCCTGTGGTAACATTACAAGTGTGTGGTACATTGTGTGGTACCGACAAGTACCACAGGGAGTACCACAGGACTTTTTTGTTAGGGTATGTACCCCCCACTAGCTATTATACACCTAGACAACACTCTACATTGTACATTGTTGTATGAGCTATGAGCTTCCTCTGAAGTCCGCATTTCCCTAGGACACCGAGATCAATGTTACCCTAACTCTAACCCTAACCCTAACCCTAACCCTAACCCTAACCCTAACCCTAACCCTAACCCTAACCCTAACCCTAACCCTAACCCTAACCCTAACCCTAACCCTAGTCCTAAACTGAGTAAACTCTAACCCTAATCCCAAAGTCACCTAAACTTATTTACATTACTTAAATGTACATGACACATAGCGGGGGGTACATATGGAAGTCCTGCCGGGAAGACTTCCCCGGGTTGGGCTTTCTTCCACAGTATAAATTGTCAAATACACTGTACTCATGAATGTGGCCCCACCAAAATGGTCCCACCTGCCCTCCGTGTATATGAGTGGCCTAGGCCTTTGTACTGATAACTGAGAAGCCTGCAAAACGTAGTGTACATAGCTGGGTTGGCAAGATTATCGTGATTATACGATTACAAGACAGCGCGCGGTTAGCTGGTTGAGTGAACCAGTGCAAAGGACAGTTTATTATGTTTATTTCACATTTATTCTTAAAATTATTTTGTTTGTGATAAGTGTGAAAAAAAGTGATGTATTAGAAATATAATGATAAATTAAATCCAAAGATTTAAACTTCCGGCTGGGACATATATTACGCACCGCGTAATTTCTACTTTTCCTTGTCTTTATTATTTTTATTATTTTTTTATGTGGTTAATTTACAAGTTCACAAAATTATTACTATGTTAAAGTACTTGTATCATTCAAATACCCTAGGGTCTATTGATTTTTACCACAAAATAGTTTAGCAGAATGTGAAATGTATGCACATGTGCACTATTCAGCTGTCAAAATGCAACTCTGTCTCTGGTCATGCAGTTTTTCTGTGTTTTTTAATCATCACTTCATTGATCTCATTATTGTCTCGCCCACCGGAGGTGAAGGCGAGACTAAGGGATCCAAATGGCGTCCGTCCGTCGTCCCTCTGTCGTCCGTCCGTCGTCCGTCGTCCGTCCGTCGTCCGTCCGTCGTCCGTCGTCCGTCCGTCGTCCGTCCGTCGTCCGTCCGTCGTCCGTCCGTCGTCCGTCGTCCGTCCGTCGTAAGTCGTCCGTCACAAATGTTAAAGTTTACCTGCAAGACTCTCTTATGATGCATAACTTGGCAACTGTTACAGCAATGGCAGCCACACTTGGGTGATAGAAGCACTAGGGGTATCTTCATGTTATGGTGTTGTCAGAGGTCATGTGATGAGGTCAAAGGTCATTTGAGGTCATATATTAAAGGGTATGTGCGAGACCCTCTTTTCTATGTTAAAGTTTACCTGCAAGACTCTCTTTTGACAAATAACTTCACATAAGTTGCTTGGATTACAACCTAACTTGGGTCATAGATGCACTGGGGGTACCTTCATGTTATGGTGCCGTAAGAGGTCACATGATAAGGTCAAAGGTCATTTGAGGTCATACGTTAAAGTTTACTTGCAAGACTCTCTTATCACACATAACTCAGCACATGTTGCTACAATGGCAATCAAACTTGGGTGATGGTAGATGTCTCTTGGGAAGTTGAAGGTAACCACAAGGTCAAAGGTTACAGACAGGGGTCAACAAACTTTTAGGGCCCAATGTTAAGTTTTTAGGGTGCATTTTGTTTATGGCTCATAACTTTTGATCCCTTTGTCCGTTTGTGCCCAAACTTGGATGGAACATGTCCCTTGGGGAGGTGAAGGTCGTCACAGGTCAAAGGTCACAGACAGGGGTCAACAAACTTTTAGGGCCCAATGCTATGTTTTTAGGGCGCGTTTTGATTGTGGCTCATAACTTTTGATCCCTATGTCCGTTTGTGACCAAACTTGGACGGTAGATGTCCCCTGGGGAGTTAAAGGTCATCACAAGGTCAAAGGTCACAGAAAGGGGTCAACAAATTTTTAGGACCCAATGTTAAGTTTTTATGGCGCGTTTCGATTATGGCTCATTACTTTTGATCCCTTTGTCCGTTTGTGACCAAACTTGGATGGTAAATGTCCCTTAGGGTATTGAAGGTCACCACAAGGTCAAAGGTCATAAGCAGGTCAATTAACTTCTGGGAGTTATAAAAAATATTAATTCCTTGTACGCGAATGGGCGAGACACAATTTGGCGATTGCCTTGTAAATGATAAAGGAACAGAAGAGAAATGAGACAGAGGTAACAATATATCCAATAAAAAAAAAAAAACAGAAAGAATAAAAGGCCCATGACAGGATCCTAGTAATGACCCATGCAGGGCAAGATGGGATTAAAATAAATATGTGTATTTAGGTGGTCAGTATACTGTATAGCCATACTATAACTGAAGACGGTATGTAGTGCTAGTAATACTACTGGTAAGTGTGGTTAATAGTAATACCACACCTACACTGTATTACCTACCATGTGTTCAGTGAAGGCAAGCTATACTGACCACATCTACATACAACTTATAGAAAAGATGAACCAAAATTGCATCTTGTTGTTGTTGTTGAGAGCGATTTGTAGATCTGGAGCCAACTGCCTCTTTCAAATCAGCTGTAGGAAGACATTTTCTAATTGAAAGTGCACCTCAGTTTCCCAAACAAATGCCGCACTTCCAAAAAATTTACTAATTATAAAACATACAAGGAACATGCTAAACTTTGCTGTCAAAATTAACTGTTTACAGTGGTTGGCTTTCTATCTGTAGAGACATCTTCAATGAATAGGAGGCTTACTACCCCACAGCCTAATACATTGCATTATTTTTACTTTTAGCTATGCTTTTTCTTAAGCTTGATTAATGACGATGATTTTCCATTCGGTGCACTGGACATCACAAGTTGCCACTGGGAAAATTGACATGCTTTTTAAAAAGTGTGCAACCAGACTTCACTCTGATATCTTCTTTGCATGATTCTTTCCTATTTAGTGTACTCTGCAGTTACCATTATCACTGTTAGCATTATTAGCAAGCTTTCAAGAAACTTGTAAGATGGTGTGATTGACAAGTCTATTTTTTTATTTATTTATTTATTTATTTATTTATTTATTGATGTATTTATGTATTTATTTATTTATGTATTTATTTATTCATTTATGTATGTATTTATTTATTTATTTATTTTTCTTTGTAGGACTTGCTGGCTTGACGAAAGCCATCTTGGAGAAAGGTGCATCGGTGAATTTTTACATGTACCATGGTGGCACCAACTTTGGCTTTATGAATGGCGGCAACTATGATGGAGGTTATAAACCTACTATTACCAGCTATGGTGAGCTATGCATGGAAGATGTCATGAACTCTCTGCTCTGATAGTAATCATTTGTACTCTGGAGATGATAGAAAAATGAATATTCAGTCTAGAAAATCAGAATTGATACAACCTTACATTACGATACTGCAGCGCTCCCATAGACTTACACGTAATTTACCTGTACTACGCTGAATATTTTGTGATGTTTTTAGTTTTGCGAAATTAGCGAGATGTGCAAAGACGCGAAAGGGTTAAATACAAATTTGTCATCTTACTGATATTCATAAATCAAAACTCTGTTTTGATTTTGAGAGCGGAAGAAAGAATTACAGCTGTAATAAACTTTTGGACAACTTTTGTTTTTGATTTCCTATGAACTGTCACTACGTGTATATGTTTCACTGCTCTGTCTGCATTCACTGAATTCACATTTATACGTTTGATGAATTGTACGCCGTAAATGAGGTGTGCATTTCCTTTACGTCTGAATGTTGATATGCTCTACTCTTTATATCCCTCTAGATTATGATGCTCCATTATCTGAAGCAGGGGACACTACTGAGAAGTTCTTCAAACTCAAGGAGATTATCCAGAAATACACTGGCAAAGGACGAGGTATATGTGGCTCTGCACTTTTGCAGCTCAGCACCGTGCTGAACGCAAGTCTGAATGGGTCAAGGTTGATGTTTATCACATGCATGATAAAGCATGTCTTACTTATCAAGTCTTACTTACTGGGATGTGAGAGTTCAATCTGATTTCAGATTCTTTTCCTCGGCCCCAAACCCACTTTGCAGATTTTTAGCGATTCAAATACATTGAAATGTTCAGTTTTTTGCACATGAGACCTTTTTGTTTTTCATAAGTTTTGGGATTTTTTTTAGACTTTTTTTTTTGTGTGCAAGTACTCTCAGACCTCAGTACTTGGCATATTCCTCCTGTACATTGTCTTGTACAAGAGCTTTTGAATTGTATTGAGGCAAGGATAGAGGAAGGATAGATTGATTAATGAATAATAAAGATGGATGGATGGATAGATAGATGAATGGATGGCTGAATGGAAAGACAACAAGATAAAAGAAATATGAATGAGTGGGAAAAGCTCTATACAGCCGAGAGAGATATGTACCTATCAAATGCTCTGTGAGGACAGAAAAAAATCCTAGCAGTAAACGTTATTAAGTTTTCTAGATTTCCTGTTAGCACTGATAATGATTTGATCATTTTGAAGATGACATTAGTATTAAGAGAAACTTAACAAGTTATTTATTAGTATTTTTTGTAAATTAATTTTTAGACTTGGACTATAGACTGTAAAATTTTGTTGTTACATCAAGAGTCATGAGTGCATTTGTACACAATATTGAGATCAGGTAAAAGTGAACCCATTGCTCTCTTTGCACAGAAAACTATGAATGCATTGCTTTCATTAAATGTTGATGTGCAGAAGCAGAATAGTTTGCTGCAGCTGTGACAAGTTTTGTCTTTATTGCCCTCACAATGAAAATGTTGATTTCAACAATCTGTGCTCCAGCTTTTAATATTTGCATATCATGAATAGCAATACGAAGTACCATTGATACTTATTGTTGCATTAACCAATTGTCAGCAGACAGAATGATCCCCGTGACCGGGTTGGGGGGGGGGGGGGGGGAGGGGTTTAAATACACAGCAATATCAGTGTTTTGTGTCCACAAAAATAGTCTATGTATTCAACACATCAATCTAATACATGTTTTGGTATCACAGGTTTGAAGAACAATAATCAGGGCCCTGTTGCTTAAAAGTTGAGATTAAACAGAAGACAGAAAATCAAACATAGGTCTCTGAATACTCAACTCCGATTAACTGATACCTAATGTATGTTTGATTTTCTGACTTACGTTTGATTCCATCTTTTTATGTAACAGGGTGCCGTGGAGCATGATATTTGTAATTGGTAACTCAGGTATATCAAATGATATCTCTGTACTCAGTAGATGCAAGAATATGAGGTCACTTTAGTTCATTTCAAGATGCTGAGCACTGAGTTTAATGCATATTTTCTTCCAACACTTTTCTTCAATAAATGTTGTTATAGTTCCCAGTCACTTGCCGGATCTTCCTGTGGCCATTGGTAAAGTGGCGTATCCAGAGGTCAAAGTTCAAGAGAGTCTTTCATTTCCATCAGTACTGGAAATTGTAGGGGTGAGTATTCACGTACATAATATATATTTGTGTATCAGTCATATTTATGTATGTCCTACACATTTAAATCTCATTCATTTTCATACCTTGTCTGCCATGTGATGTTAAATGAAGATCTCTTTTGTCAAGATATTTATCCAAAGTCATTATTTTTTGGCTCACAAAACATTTAACTGGTTTTCATATCCTAGTATCATCAGGAGAGTGTTTGGTATGAAATATTTAGATGTAGGGAGGTATGTAGATACATGCTTATACTGAAATCTCTCTCCATTGTCAGCTCACCTCATAAAGCTGTTTAGCATCAGGGTGTGTTGCCTGTGAGACATTTTCCTTCTCAAGTCACCCTCTTTGTGTACACATGCTCCTCCCCATTCTCAACCATGCAGAAGCCCATCTACAATGATGACGTGCAGGCAATGGAGAAGCTTCCAATCAATAACGGGGGTGGCCAGGGCTACGGTTTCCTGCTCTACAGGACTCGGGTCCCTTCCAAGCCAGCCAAGCTGAAGCTGACCATATCGCCACGGGACAGGGCCCAGGTGAGAATGAGTATTCACAGTGAGTTCCAGGTTGCATATAATCTTGAGTAACTGCAGTGTCCATGTCAACTTTACAAACAAATGAATGCAGCATGTAATCTGTGCAATTTGCATTTGCCCTTTTGAACACAAGTTCCGAGTACATGTGTGCTCCGGCAGGTGTCTATGGAAAATTGGTGTTATAGCAAAATAAGTGTCCTTAACAGATCAAGTGTGCTTTAATTAGCATATCACATAATGATTGCTTCTGATAAAAAGATGTATCTTTCAGACTTTGAATACTGTCTAGGACTAAAAAGTATCATAAGTAATGAAGGATTAACAAAACAAAAACCCTGAAAGCAGGTAATTGTCCCCGCCGAACGAGTTCGAGCAGGGGACTATGAAACGGGCTCCGTACGTGTGTGTGTCCGTGTGTCCGTCCGTCCGTCTGTCTGTGCGTCCGTCTGTCTGTGCGTCCGTGTGTGATCAAAATGTTCAATTTGCTACTTCTCTGTCATTTATGAGCCAATTTTGATTCTGTTTGCTTTATATGATAGCACTACATGGGAGCTTTGAAACTTCTACACAGAATTTCAGTTGTGACCTTTGACCTTGACCTTTGACCTATATTGTACATTTTGCTTCAAAATGCTACTCCTTCGCCATTTCTAACCCGATTTCGATTCCGTTTGCTTTATGTGATGGCACTAGGTGAGGGCTTCAAAACTTCTACACAGAATTTTGACCTTTGACTTCTTTGACCTTTGACCTTGATTTTTGACCTATATTGTACATTGGCTACAAAATGCTACTCCTTCGCCATTTCTAACCCGATTTCGATTCCGTTTGCTTTATGTGATGGCACTAGGTGAGGGCTTCAAAATTTCTACACAGAATTTTGACCTTTGACTTCTTTGACCTTTGACCTTGATTTTTGACCTATATTGTACATTGGCTACAAAATGCTACTCCTTCACCATTTCTAACCCGATTTCGATTCCGTTTGCTTTATGTGATGGCACTAGGTGAGGGCTTCAAAACTTCTACACAGAATTTTGACCTTTGACTTCTTTGACCTTTGACCTTAATTTTTGACCTGCATTGTACATTTTGCTACAAAATGCTACTCCTTTGCCATTTCTAACCCAATTTCATTTCCGTTTTCTTTATGTGATGGCACTAGGTGAGGGCTAACACTTCTACACAGAATTTTGACCTTTGACTTCTTTGACCTTTGACCTTGATTTTTGACCTATATTGTACATTGGCTACAAAATGCTACTCCTTCGCCATTTCTAACCCGATTTCGATTCCGTTTGCTTTTTGTGATGGCACTAGGTGAGGGCTTCAAAACTTCTACACAGAATTTTGACCTTTGACTTCTTTGACCTTTGACCTTGATTTTTTACCGATATTGTACATTTTGCTACTAAATGCTACTTCCGGCGGGGACATATTTTACGCACCGCGTAATTTCTACTTTTCCTTGTTTAAATTCTAAATATCTAATATGTGGTACTTTGCATTTCTGTTTGCTATAGCAGTGTGTCTTTTGTTAATTTTTGCCTTCTCTCTTTGATGGCTTTTGTTTGTTACATGTATTCTGTACCATAAGTATTAGAGTCATGTCGTGATGAGCAACTGTGGTGGAATAAGTCGCATCGCAACAGGTACATTGTAAAGTAAAAGCAGGCGTAATGTTTTACAGTCCAACTTTTTTACAGTGGCAACATGCTCCATGTCACCACTTCAAACAGTCCTTTAGGAAAATTGTGAGTTGTATGAATGTGCATGCATCGGCCGCCTACGAAATGCAGACAGGGACTACCAAATTCTTATTCCATGGGCAGAGTTTTACCGCGAGATTGAAGCATTTTTCTCTCTCTTCTTTCTTTCTATAAAACAACAACAACAACAAGATTGAAGCAACCCCCGGCTGTAGGAGAGCCATGATTGTTGATATATGAAATGGTTTACAGCTCTGCATACCAGAGTTTCATTCTTACATAGAAACCTTTTGATGAAGAAGCATAAAGGGTTATTCGATGATTAAATCAGTGCTCACTAACAAAGTTTGAACTTTCCCAAATTTGTTTCTCTGCTTGCCCAAGGTTCTGTGGAATGGAGAAGAAATAGGCGTGTTAATGAGGAAGACTGACACAGAGGACAGAGAAGTGGAGTTTGGTGTAAGTCACTACATTTTTATAGTATTTTATACTCTGTTTTTTTCCCAAAAATACTGCAGGTTTCATGGAAAGTACTGTTTTTCTCAAATTGTATTATTACACGATGTCATGTCTATTGCAGGAAAGTTGAAAATACTGTTTTCCTTCTAAGGCCTTTTTAGCCCTCAGAATGCTACAATGCTATTTACAAGGTTAGCATTCCTGTGATAGAGTTTAGAAGTCATAATCTGCTTAGCGGGTTAATATGCATAGTAGGTTACTGCCACTGTATTCTATGGTAATATTACAGTGCTCAATCAATTTTTCATGTGTGATTGAAAAAAGAAAAAGAGATGGGAAAGAAAAGGAAAGAGAAATGGTACTATGCTTGTATGATATGAAATTTTGGTTATCTTTTAATATTGTAACGGTTAATTGGTCTTAGTTCTCCCTGAAAGCTGTCCAGCATTGTGCCTTGTGTTTCCTCCTTGTAACTTTCATGTAATGATACATTATGGAATGGAGCAAGCTACAGCAGGACTTTGTAAACAGAAACATTTCCCTAGTGTAGTCTTTGATTTACGTCTTGTCTTCTGGGGGCTGTGGGAGCAATGTCTGCCTATGTCTATCTTGTCAGACATTGAAATCATAAATTAAAAGTCTCATGTTGAGATATATCTCCTTCCACAGTCATTAATCACAAGGGACTAATTTAATATAAATAGTTGTTATTGGTTCCTTTTTTGTTTTGTACAGTCAACTCTGCCTAAATTGATATCGATGAGACGATGGAAAACAAATTGTCTTTGACAATACAGTGGAAACTCGATATTAAGAGATCTGATAAAACTAATTTATGAATAATGATATTGAATTTATTTCCTTTGTTTTATATTTCTATTGACTACTGGTATGACAAAATATCTGAAATTAGATAAAAAAGAAACTGTCTTGGTCCTAGGGATCTCGTAATACTGAGTTTCCACTGAATTCACTTCTGCAGGTACAGAGGAATAATGTGAAAGGCCATGAATGTGGGAAGGGACGTTTTATATTTTCATTGAGTTTTAGCCGATTATTTGACATAGACACGATCTGCATAAGCGGAGTTCAATGTATGACAGAATGTATTCCTGCATGTAACCTGTAGCATGTATAATTTTTTCTTTCTTCAACGCCTTCTCTTGCATCAACAGGAGGGAAAAGGATCCGACAATGTTCTCGATATTCTCGTTGAAAATCTTGGCAGAATAAACTACGATCAAACTCTGCAGCATGAGCGTAAAGGTATGTCAGCTAATACACACTTTTTTTAATCAGGTATAAATATTTGCCCTGTCTGTGTTTTTCATGTGCTTTTTTTTATGCCTCCGCCACGAAGTGGTGCCGGAGGCATTGTGTTTTCGGGTTGTCCGTCCGTCCGTCCGTCTGTCTGTCCGTTGCGTCCGTCCGTCCGTCCTTCCGTCCGTCCGTCAAAAGGTCAAAGATCAAGTGAAAGTGCTGAACTAATTTTTTCCTCCATATCTCGGAAGTGGCACAAGTTATCTTGAAACGTACCACATATTTATGCATGTTTTGCCTGACAGTGATTATCTTATGAATTTTAGGGTCAAAGGCCAGATGAAAATGGTAATAATTTACTATTCAATACAGAAATTGCACTTTTTCTCCATACCTTGAAAATTACTCAATGCATAAATATATGAATGGGTCAAAGTCAAGTTAAAGTCCTTAAATCCCAAAGACATGCTCTCCCATTCATCCAATTAAACCTAGGTCAAGGAAGGTGAACATTCCAACACATTTGTGACAAACATGTCATTTTAATATTTTGCCAATTTTGTGAAAATGTAATCACACATTGTCCACATATACTACAGTTCTGCCAGCGATCAAGTTCTTCCTAGATCGCGATCACGGGCGATCAGTGATCGCATACGCGATATGTCGCAATCAATTGATTGTATGCCGAATTGCATACAATCAATGATCGCGTATGCGATCACTGATCACCCGTGATCGCGATCTAGGGGGAACTTGATCGCTGGCTGAACTGTATCTAGACCTATTAGGAGAATCATGCATTATGGCAGAGGCATACCAGTCGCCATAGCGACATTTCTAGTTATTTAATAGCTTATCTGTGTAGCTATCAATCAATATGTGTGTTTTTATGTAATTGTGTGTATTTTCAGTGGGGGGGGGGGGGGAGTGGTTTAGTGGCTGCGTACAAGGTGTATTTCTCATTAAGAAGAGATGATGGCTGTACAGTTTACAGTCCGGCTGTCTTTCCACAGACCTAGGTTTTTTTGTTTTCATTGACTTAAGGCATAAGATAACTTTCAGGTACTTGAAAACAAAAACATAAAAAAAAACTTTAAGACTTTACACAACAGGCCATACACTACTCAATTTCATTGAAGGAGAATGACTGAGAAAGACAACAATTTGTGTCAGTGTACTGTTTGTCATGTTACCTACTTGTAAACCTGGTGTTAGTGTATTGTCTTTTTTTCCTTTGTTGTTGTAGTTTCAGCTTTTATTTTCTTTATACCACAGGTTGGCTGAGTGTCGAGTCACTGCCCCACCCCATGGTCAGTCATGTCGGTCCATTTCTCCAGGCCTGGGACCAGTTTGTGTCACAGGGTCTGGCTGCTGATGAACCACTGACCGAAGACCAGGCCTTCCAGGTACAAGTCCCACTCAATCACTGAGCCCAATTCTCAAAGAATGTACTATACAAAGAAAGAACATGGCCTTGCAAAGTACGCAGTGTTGGACATGCATTGTATATTTAGCATCTTAAAGTACATGACATTGTCTAGTAATTTAGTTAATGAATGTCCAATGTGTTCACAAGAGTAATGATTTTGTTGTGTTCATATTATCAAAGTTTAACTGACTATGATGATGACAATGATGATGATGGTTGTCATATAAGTCTAAAAATAGAACCAAACATTGAAGAAGTAGGTTCAAGTAGGACCAAAGCTCAACTTATCACAGCAAAGCCTCTCACTATGGAAATTGACAAAAGAAAACGGGCACTGGTACTGAAGGAATTGGACAAATATTACCGTGGAGTAGACAACAAAAGGGAATTCATTATTGTCAGAATTTCAGTGCCATAGTCTTGGTCATTTTGTTGAGGGTGAGTTTGTGATGCATTCAATCTTTAAGTTTGGTGGAGGGCAGGGGATTTGGCTCTGTGGTATTTTGAAGCATTGTGTGACAGAAAGGAAATTTTCTTTGTGTCAGAACTGGACCAACCCAGACACCGTAATATACATTTTAGAGCTGGTATGAAATGATGCTGTAAATCCTTTTCTTAGCTTCATGATTTCTGATCAGGTTTTTGGATTGAACTATCATATTTGTCCTTATTGCTCAATAAGTTATGGTCAGGGAAAATGTCTAATTTGTAGTGTGTTTGTTATACCCCCGCCAAACGAAGTTTGAAGGGGGTATATAGGAATCAGCGGACGGTCGGGCGGTCGGTCGGGCGGTCGGTCCGTTGCAAATCTTGCGTCGCGAACTACTTCCTCAGTTTTCAACCGATTCCCATAAAACTTGGCACAGATGTGTGCCTTGGGTTGTAGATGTGCAAGACATATTTTTTGACAGTACCCAAAAGTACGTTGCCATGGTAATGGCATATTATGGGCAAAAATGGGTACAAATCTTGCGTCGCGAACTCCTCCCACAGTTTTTGATCAATTTTTATGAAATTAGGTACAGATGTTCATCTGAATATGTTAATGTGCAAGACACATATTTCCGCAGTGGCAAAAAGTGCGTTGCCATGGTAACGGCATGTTATTGGTAAAATATAGGGCAAAATGCTTCATGGCAAAACTACTTCCTCAGTTTTTGCCCAATTTCCATGAAACTTGGTACAGATGTGTGCCTTTGGTTGTAGATGTGCAAGACGCATTTTTCGACAGTACCCGAAAGTACGTTGCCATGGTAACGGCATATTAATGGCAGAAGATCAAGGAAAGATCTTGCGGATTTAACTACTTCCTCAGTTTTTTGACCAAAGCTTATGAAATGTTGTTTTGACCAAACCTTATGAAATGTTGTTTGGCGGGAGTATAACCAGTCGCTGTAGCGACATTTTTTTTTATCTGTTATTATTTAGAATATTTTTTCCTCATAATAGTAAGAAAGTAATTACTATGCTTTTGTATGATTTTTTCTAATGAAACTTCATGCTGCATGTGTTAGCAGTTCCAATATTTCCATTTTTGAACTAAAAATGTTTTTTGTGTTAGTATGTTTAAAAATGTTGTTGCTTTGCATCAGTGTGTTTTTTAGTCTGCAAAGTGGCAGCCCTATCGTTTCCTGGCCTCCTAATTCATGTATGTCAATGTGTGTTTGTGTCCTTGTTATTTCAGATTCTGGTGGCCCTTCAGTGGAGGGATCGCTTGGTGCGGCTCTGCAAGCAGCCAATCAGAGAGAGCGATAGATTCTCCTTTGGGCAACTGGCTCTCCACTGGGATTGGTTCCTGAAGCAAACTGTGCGATACGTCGTCTCTGTGCTGCACAAGGCTGAGAGGTACGCTTGTCAGCTGGACGAACACCTGCTGTTCTGATTAGCAAAACAAGCTTCTGAGAAAGAAAAAAAAAACAGTTTGAGTCCTTTCGTGTCTTGATGCTTGGTTATGAAATTTCCAGATTGTGTTTGTTGCATATGACATTCTAAGTGTCACTAATGGTTCAAAAAAGAGATGCTAAAAATGTAAAGGTTTTCATATTACTTTTTGTGCTCACTCTGAGAAATGAGATATTGCTTTGAGAGAGGTTACTTTTAAAGGTATAAAGAGTGGAGTTATATGATAACTTAGAATATGCCATTATAATAAAATCCCAGAAAGGTGTTTGCTTTATTGCCTCCTTGAAACTCAACGTGCAACATATAAAGAAATCAATACTGAATAACTGAATGAATGAATAACATTTTCTGTGATCAAAAAACATTGTCAAAATTTTAAAGGTTTATAAAAACAGCGCACACATTGTAGTATAGTGGAATCATATACAGCATTATTTGCGATATGCAAAGTTGTAAACAAAGCTCTAAAACTCTGTACTAATTTCATAATTCTGTTTAATTCTCTGTACCAGCTTGCCAGTGGATCTTGAAACAATCATGAAGCGACTGCACGCGTCGCTGGACGAAGGCGGGGTTTCCATGGGGACCTTTGACCTCCAGCTGTGGGAGCGCTTGATTGACCGCCAGGGAAGGCCACTCCCGTTTCAGACGGCCGAGCAGGCGCAGGCGAGCCAGCAAGTTGGCACACTGTGTCGGGCAATGGACGTCGTCGCTCAGGCTGGTGGCGATATGTTCAGCAGGCGAGATGTCGCCGATCGCTGCGTGAGGTGGTCTGCCTACCAGGGTGGGGCTCTTATGAGGAAGAAGCTGCTGCAAGTTCTGGCACAATGTGCTGTCTTCCCAGGTGACATGGAAGGTAGTGAATTCGTTTCATATACATTTAAATATTTTAGACAGCTGAGGATAGACTAGAGATTTCATACAGTATTTCCTGTTTCCTAGGTCTCTTTGGTACAAACTGTGTGTTTTTTCTAACGGTGTATTAATTTTGATAAGTTTTTTATTGGTTTTGGATTTAAAATTGTTTTGGGTATTTATAATTCAAGAGAAATTCAATAGATATAAAATGTATCTGTATACTATAAAAGTGGAAATTTTCGCAGTGTTGAAATTTTCGCATGTTTCGCGCAACGAGAAACCAGCACAAAAATAAAAGCACACAAATATTTTTGCTTGCAATATGTTCCAGTAGTTGATGCCTTGATTCTGCGGAATTAAAAGCTGCGAAACTCTTCTTAGCCGGCCGAGCGCGAAAAATTAGTCGCGCAAAAATATCCACTTTTACAGTATAGTAATTGCACTGTAGACTATGTGATGTAAAGGGCTGAGAATGCAATTAAAAAGTTTGTAAGAGCTTGATTGTGATTGTTATATTGTCTTGTGTATATGTACTACATAAAATGTGGATGGATTAATGAAAGCAATGATTTGATGTGATCAGTCCTTGTAGCATGCCATTTTGAGTCACTGTTCCTTGTATTTCATCTTGGAAGAAGACATCTTTATGTTTAATAGTCTGAAATTAATAAGTCACCAAGATCATAACGCTGTTTTGTATCAAAATCTTCTTGTTGCAGAATTTTGTTACAAATTGTGCCAAATTTGGATCATATAGATTTCAGCCATTCATGTGCACCCTTTTCTCTTTCATCGTCTAATGCAGAGTCCGTTGAATTGGTAGAAGCAGTCGAACTGAAGTTAGCGGAGCTTGGCATTTTGACCAGGGACGTGACCCTCGGACAAGGTGGCGATGCATTTACCCCTGCACCGTGCAGTGGAACAGCCCAGACCCCCACAGCCATGTGTGTGTGGCTGTGGCCAATCAAAGAGCACCTGGCCATCACCACTTCTCAGCGGGTGGTGTCACAAATGATGGGAGAGACATTCCAACAGTGTGGGTAAGTGTGACTACTGTTAAGGGGGAAATTTTGCGGTGTGGAACTTTTTGCACATTTTGCATGACCAGAAACCTGTGCAAAAATAAAAACATGTGAATATTTTTGCAAGTCATATGTTCCACTAATAAGTGTCCTGATTCTGCATAATTAAAAACATGCGAAATTTATCTCACCCAGCAAAACCTATAAGTACTCACACAAAAATGACTACTTTTACAGTAATTGCTTTAAGAGTGTACAAGTGTTTGTAGGACAATTTGATTTTAAAATGTTCCATACATGGAATATGTTTGATAACATTTTGACCTTCAAATCAGCAGAGGAAAAAAAAAATTGTTACAAATACTTTTTTTTTTCAAGCCTTGCCAAGTATGGCAGAGATGACATCATAACAGTCCAATTCCATATGGTTTCATGCAATAATCATGACTTCATATGTAATGATGCAAGTGCAACATGTCAAGTGCACACATTATAACTTTTATCACAAATTTCCTACAACATCAGGAGGAAATACTTCACTATACAGTTGTATTTGTTACATCCTGTCTGCTTCTACAGGTCACAGTGCAGTGAGGCGGTGATGGAAGACCTCCGCTCCTTGTGCAGCTACATGTCAAGCCAGACTCCCTTTAATCCCCTCCACCTCCTGCCCCTTAAGAGGGCATCTCTCCTTTCCCACC
>NW_027273221.1:0-39797 GCF_040938485.1 Diadema antillarum
TTCAAACAATGCTCTGAATAACGCTGAGTTCAGAAAGCTTAGTCTTGTGTCTTTAAATCATGTTGATCTTCTCATAATCTCTGTATATGACATATTGAACACACATTATCCATTATGCTTCACTGTGCCAATAAGACTATTCTGAATCGTGATGTAGAATTAGTTAACTCGGATTGTCATGCATTCTGCCTCACGACAATTTGCTGGAAGTGTCGTCAAAATTAGAATCCTGCTGCTAGGAAAGAAAAAAAAATGCGTATAGCATTAAAACCTTTCCATTTTCTTTTTCCTTTCCCTCCCTACTACTATGAGTTTCTCTCAGAAAAGGTTTAAAACACAGCATTGTATCAGGGAGTTGAATCTTCTAGAATGTTTTATTTTGTTTTTTCTCAGCATGATTTTATAAACAAAAAACAAAAAAACATGTAATAGGAGAAAATATTTTGGCAATTGCATTTTATGATTTTGGTAATCAATGTCTAGGAAACTGAACCTTTTAAAATGTGTTACGCATGCTTTGACCGCATTCAAAACTGCTCACCACGTATTATATGAACAAATTTCGCTCCCATTCATTTATCTTGAAGGAAAGGGATCTTAACAGGCTTTCAAGTAAATATTCATTTTGGAAATATTCCTTGGGCACTTGTCAGGTCTTTGGTTAAAATCTATGACTTAGTGTCACTGATTGTTGTAAGAATCTGTACCCATATCATTTTGAATGAAACTTAACCCTTTTTTACTCTTTTTTTCTCAACACATTCCATCTACATAACGACTTCGATGAACTCACGTGATACGAAGTTCACTGACATTGACAAATGTAGCTATCGGTGTTGATTTACTGACAACAATGTATCGGGGTTTTTCTTAGACAAGAACATGCGATTACTGGTTCAGTGAAATGTTTATGTTCTCAACCTGATCTCACAGCACTATCTGTCTCATTGACTGTATCTGTCTCACCTAAAATGCTTTAAAAAGGGGATATCTGCATCGTTTAAAAAGGTTCTTACAGTGCCTTCTCGGCGAGTCACCTGGAAATTGACAGTGACGCAGTGGGAGGATTTTAAACGTCTTTCTGTAGAGTTATAGGTTGTTTCGCTTTCGAAAGCGAGGAACGAACGCTCTTCATTTCAGAACTTTTCCTGTCTCTTGTGTACTCCGAATGCCCAGGGTGTCCTTATGTAGTCTCAAGATAAAAATCGTTTCTATCCCCATGGCTCATTGCCGCAGCCCTGCAACATGTGAGACATTTTGTTTAATGAAGTAGTTAAATCGTTTTCCGGTTTGGTCTATTGGAGACACTTACCGTGCTTGACGATGGAATTAAGGCCATTGAATTCATGGATTATTGTGGATCGCGTTGAGGACTCACATGCATACCTCGTTGTCGCTAACAATAACATAACATCGGCGATGATATAAACAGCTGCAATCGACAAGGATGAATGAATGATGGTTATCTGATATTACATTTTAGACATTCTGTCATTATGTCTCTCTCTTAAAGGGTATGGAACGGAGTCGCACAAACTATCTCCTTGAAATATGCGATACAGACATTTGATTTTGTTAAAATTGTTACAGTCGTCTTTCTGTCATTTCGTATCGTCCCATTACAATTTTGATGTAATTCTAATGTGTATGAACTATTGAATGATATGCAGTATGCAGTTGGGCAGTTCTACAATTAATCATTTATTTTAATAGCCAGATTGGTATAACGTCATTAGTGCATTAAATGAGATACACATCCTAGTGGTTGAAAACTTACATATTCTACTAAATCAGAATTTGCCAGAAATCGTTTTGTACATCGCAATCGCACTTCATTAAGATGAAATATTTGCACATCATTTGAACCTAGTAAATTTTTATACGGGAACCAGGTGAAAAGCACAGACTCTGTTTTGGAGCCCAGCCATGAAATACTAAAGCCTGCTAGAAACTGAAGGACATCATAAATTCACAATCATATATTTAATATCACTCTGGCGCGACAGATAGATGACATTCTATGTACATATATCTAAATGGTAGAAAAATCTCTGATTGGGAATGGACGGTTTAGCAGCTTATATCACAGAAAATGATCTCCTGAATCACCATGAATACTCATACAGAATATTCAGTCAGGAACGAAGACTAGCACTAACCTCATACCTGTATCAAAACTTCTGTTATTAGTACAGTAAAGTGTTGGGGGGGGGGGGGGGGGAGGGGGGCAAAAATTTTCACCCATTTATGCTAGTGAAGTTCAGATAGAAGATGCTTGATTTAAGCCAGACATTTCAGTTATGTCATCTTCGTTTATACTTAATAAAGTTAAAATCTCTTATCATCTTTTTTAATCAAACAAAACATAACTTCTTTGTGAAGGGCTAAAATTAAAGAGTCAACATCCTTTTGCTTCAATTTTTGATAGCTAATTCTAATGAATAAATTTTGTGAGATTTTGCACTTTTAACGAATTCAAAATGCAATGCTTTGATCAAGTTTCCCATGCATGTTATTTCAACTTCAAAGCCTATGATAGAAGCAGATGGCCACAAAAACTGTCTCAGTTATATATTTCTTGAAGGGAAGAGAAAAACAAACAAAACAAACAACAAAACACTATCACCCCATGTAGGTTACAAAATTTGATGTAATGTAAAGTAATGTAACAACAGATAGTTTTTTACTCATTGACAATCATATGCCTCTTCCTCTCCTAAAGCATGAACATGACTCACAAATAGTTTCTGCCCTATAAGGTACACATAAAAATCAGAATAAGTGTTGACAATTCTTGGGGAAAGTAATTTACAGCTACTGTACTTTGAAAAGAATAGGCAACTAAACATATTGTCTGTAGGCTAAAAGTGATCAATGTTTCTTGGTAATTAATAAATGCCTTTTTGGATTGGGTCACTTCCATGAATTCAATAACTTGTGTCATTAGTCTATATAATAAGCATTAACTGACTAACTGAGCTAAATGCATGAAAAGAGGGTGTACACTCTTTAAAGTATGTGCATTACTTCTTCACACATCTCATACTTTAAAACACTACAGAATGGACACTCTGTGCACAGAAATAAATCTCTGTGCCATGAAAGATCAATTCTCGTCAGACTGAATGGCGTCCACGTAAGATGAATCTTGCTTGCACTTCCCTGCTGCCATAATTACACAACCATCTCTAAACAACTTGAATCAGCCATGCAGTCTTTCATTTGCCCACTTCACAGCAAAAATTGAGATGTCTGTGTGTCATTCAGTACAGATATAAATGGTACTTACATAAGTCTATAGAACAAGCGAGGGCTGTGGGCCGTGTGGTGACAAAATCTGTAAAAGGTATGTTTTGGTATCATGTCTTTATCAGAAAATGACATCGTACAGATAACGTGAAAAGATGTTAAAGGACAAGTCCACCTTCATATACATAAGGATTGAGAGAATGTAGCAATATTAGTAGAACGCATCAGTGAAAGTTTGAGGCAAAAAGTTACGAATATTTTAAGTATCTGCACAGTCACTGCTGGAAGAGAAGACTACTACAGTGTATGATGTCACATGCGTACAACTATATAAAGGAAAACAAAAAGAGAATTTCACAAAACTTACTTTTTGAATAAAGTGCACATTTCTTTGACTTGCTACTGACGTATGTTAAGGGTAATATTATTCCCCCTGCCTTCTGAAAGAGAGAAGTCGGGTGTTCTTTTGTTATGCGAGAAAAATGGAAATATGTTGAATTTTCTTTATTCTTTCTTTATATTGTTGTACTCATGTGACATCACAAGCTATAGTAGTCTTTTCAGCCAGCCGTGACTGAGCAGAAACTTCAAAAATTCATAACTTTTTAACGGATTGTCCGATTTTGCTCAAACTCTCACTGATGTGTTCTACTAATATTGCTGCATTCACTCAACCCACATGTCTATGACGGTGAACTTGTCCTTTAAGACTCTGGAGGTAATCCAGCAGAAATGGAAGCAGAACTAATGCAAAGCTCTGGTAGTTTGTTTTGTTTTGGTGCTTTTCCTTGGGTTGGCTTTGTTGTTTTACTTTTGTTTTTTCAGGACAGCTACTCCAGTGTGGGACTTTCTTTGATGTCAGAAGTGAGAGAGTCTAACAACAAAATCTCTGGTAGAGTCACAGCACATATTGATGGCTGTCTTTGGTTATATTAGACAGGAAGTGAGTTATTTACAAATTTAGACAAATTGTCAGGTAAAGAAAAATGGATGAGAGATACACCAGTCGATCAGATGGTGGCCATTTTAAAAATTTACTCATTGCTAACAGTACTTACATTGTAGTTAGTCAGCCTCTGTGACTGAAAGAAACTTGTGTCAGTGTATTCCTCATTCTAAGGATAACAGAATTTGATGTGCATGTCTGACAAATGAACATATTTCACATGAATCCTTCTTGTTCAGGGATATGTTCCTGTGTCTACGGTCATCCTCCCACTCTATCAACACAAGCAGGGGAAGAAATTTGTGCCTGCACATTGCGGCAGACAGAAACTCTCACGTGAATGATAGACAAACGACATCTTGTCTACAAACAGACGGACAGACATTGGGGAGAATGACAACACTATAGCAACAGACTTTTATCAGTTGATCCATTACTGCAGGATAAATACTGTGAGTATGAAATCAGTAATCTTTCATTTATTTCGCGCAGATGACACGCGCAATTGTATTAAAGCAATATATCAAAACGTCAAACGCACACACAACAGTCTGTACCATGAGATAACATGCTCCCCTTCAACAATAGTATATATAAGAGTAACACTTGGGTGGTTTCCGTGATGAGCAAACGAGACAACCGCAGGCTAGGCAAAGTTTCTCAAACACAGATCGATTTGGGTTGGCTAGTTGTTTTTGGAAATGTGGGCGGTTGAAGCAGGCAGACCAAGGAAAAACTGTCAGAGTTGCTACACAGTGAGACAGGGCTGTGAAGTCAATGTTCTTCTTTGAAAGCAGCATACTTGAAGTAATGGCAGCTTTCTTCCAGACTTCATCACAACATGAGTCACAATAAAGGTCACTGTGTTCCTCGTTGGTAAATGAAAGGTGATTGGACATGAGAGAACGGAAGGAGGGGGAGGGGGAAGGGGAGGGGTGTGTTTACAAAAGGGAGAAGAGTTGGACAGATGGTGGTAGGGGGTGGAATGAGATGGGGGGGGGATGGAACGAACATCATTTCTCTCATCTTGTGAATGCTATACTGTTGACCATCTTGCCAATCTTCTCCTCATTACGCAGAATGTTGGACTTGACCGCTGCGATGGTGTCCACCTGGTCAGCGATTGCCTGGTCCAGCTCGGCCAGTTGGGCCTGCAGCGGCTCCAGCTCAGAGTCGGTGATCCTGGAAAGGGGGGGGGGGGGAGTAATTAGGAAATTTGAGCACATTTAGTTGTCACTGTGCTATATAGTTATGACTGTCACTAACGAAGTAACTTGGGCACAGCATTCATGTCTGGATTAGAGTTAATATGTTTGTGTGTTGTTGATTTTGTGAATAGCACTCGATTTGCAAAATTCACAAAAATAAACCCATTGCAAAATATATGGCTCATAAAGTACATCTTTTTGTAAATCTGCATCTGGCCCGAGTAGGGCGCCCTCGCTCATTTCGACTCACCCCTGCTCTCTCTTGATGGCCAAGCCATGCTCCTTGTTCTCTCTCTGCCACAGCTCCAGCTCCTTCTGCATGCTGTCCACGTCCTCCTGCAGATAGTCCATGATCTTGCCCAGCGGGTTGGCGCTGCGGGTCAGCGTCTGGATGGCCCCCCGCAGCCGCTCCACCTCCCGCTGGACCAGCTCGCGCTCCTTCCGCCTCGCCGGATCCAGGACCACCAGCTTCTCCTGGTGTTGGGCGAGGGGTGAGGGTGGGGTAGAGTTGGTTGGGGGAGAAGGTAATGAAAATTGATATGAGGCTGCATGTCTGATCTACTAAACCACATATCACTACACATACAACGTATACATGTATGAATCATTTGTGGATGTCAAAAGGAGCCTTATATTGGCAAATGATCAGTCGTGGTATGTGAATGTAAACCCCCTTTACTCTTCCTCTTCTACTTCAGTGGCCAGAATGTTTCAAATGATTCATTTTTTGTTTTGTTTTGTTTTGTTTTTAATCTATCCCAGTTTTCTAATTCTCTCTTTGATATGTAATAACAGTCAGCTCATCTTCTCTTTAAAAAAAATAAAAATGGACGGTTTCACGAGCTGATTCTCTTGCAAGTCATACTGTTAACAATTCAAGAATGTCCTCTTGTGGTCATGCAACTACATCATGCAAGAAACACACAGTCTTTGATGCAGAAGACAATTTTCTGAACAGTGCATCCCATTTCTTGTATGGAACTTTTTATCACATATTTTATCTGGTGAATCCATCACTTTATGCAAAAATATATGACTGCAAGATGAGAATGGAATGCTCTGAATAGCCAATTTTGAGTGGTAGAGGTGAATACACAGCTTAAGATTCTGGACTCGCCAGCGAGTACTCACATCCTGCTTGGTCTGGGAGCCTTCTAGTTCCTTCTTGGTCTCCAGGATCTTCTTGACAAGACCGCCGTGTTCACCATCATCCTCGATTGACTCACTGGCCATGGGCTGGGTAATGAATAATAAGGCACAGATAGAGAAGTTAAACCATAAAGAATGTCATCTCTGGCTCCATCATCATTCTACTATTACAGTGCACTCCCATTATAACGAACACGGTTGTAACGAAATTCCTGTTACAACGTAGTAAAAATGTAGGCTAAAACATTAACAGCTCTGTGTTCTTTTATAGTTTTATTTGTTCGAGTATAACGAAATATCGATATAACGAAAGAAAAGTGCCGGTCCCGAGCACTTCGTTATAATGGGAGTCCACTGTATCACAGGGCTCGACATTGGCGGTGGGCCAGTGGCTTGGGGCCACCAAACTTTCCACAGCATATCTTTTGGTGGCCCAACTGGGCAACAACGATTCAAAATAAGTTACTATGTTTCCTTAATATATTTAGTGCCAAGACATTGTTTTTTCCAGCCACCAACATTTCAGATTCAATGACTTACGTGGTCCAAACGGGCTCGAATGGCCACAAAAGAAAAAAGCTAGTGTTGAGCCCTGATCATCACTTTGACTGATCAAGGTCACATGCCTACAAACACAGTCTGCACACCTTTGTAGTCCAAATTTAGCATCCTCCTGTTTTCAAAACTGGTTTGAAACCTTAAGCTTGTAATTTCCCACTACATTAAGTCAGTTGTTTTACAAGGTGAGAAAATTTACACCGGTTGATCGAGGAGTCATCATCTTCATGTTAAAGCATGGACACTTTCATTTCACATCTTACCCACCCATGTATTCAAAAGGACATCACTTTTGTTTGTCAGGTGGTGAGTGTAAAGGGATAGAAAAGACAAATTCTTCTGTAGGTATCTGTGAAAATCTAGAGATATAAAGAATTGTGCAAATGCTCAGAGGGTAGGAAAGTGAGTATATGCAAGAGTTTGGTTCCATCTTCATTTTCTTGTTTGCTCTGGACTATCTTCTTTCTGACTGTTTTCTGAAGAAAGTTTGAGATATCCCAATGTAACACGCCATGCCTGTCGTCACTTACCCGTGGTTCGTCATCGATGACCGGCTGGGAGTCCTCCACAAGGAAGGTGTCATCGTCATCATCGTCTGTGTTGTGTGGATTGTCGACGATGACGCTTGTCACTTGCTTGCCACTGCCAACCCTGAACATGACAGAGAAAATGGTTGAACAAGGTACTTGATAGAAAATACACACACGTTTGACAGTAAAAGTCACACACTACAATACTCTCAAAACTTCAGTTATAATAATGATGATGATGAAGGTGATGGTAGTAGTGGTGGTGGTAGCAGTGGTGGTGGCAATGTTTGTCATCACCATCATCGTCGTCATAATCATTGTTGTCATCATCATTATCATCATCATCGTCACTATCATTATTACATGTTCCTAATTATCAGGGTAAGCTTCTTCACAGATAGCAGTGCTATCTGGTCACTTACTTTTAATTGAGGGTACAGTAACACACACAAGAATATAATTATTTCATCTCAGTGAGGGAGAGCTAGTATTGCAGTATAGCTTTCTTTAGAATAGGAGTGGAAATTTCCAGGTTTATATCATCTCACTACAAACTTTAACTTTTGATGACAGTCTTTACAAAATTCCATGGAGTTTTCAAATGTGAATGTTCATGAAATAGGGTAAAAAAGGAACAGAAAGGTCGTTCAAAGAAGGACTGGTAAAGAGTAGTTTCAATCTATCCAAGTGTTGTTAGAGTTTGCCCACCTTGAACTGTCTTCAGTGGAGTCTTGTTTCCGGAGTCTCGGTGGGGCTGGCCTCGCACTGCTGGGTCGAGCCATCCTTCGACTGAAACACAGAATAAGAATATGGGATTGTACGATAAATTAGCAGACTTCTAAATACAATGTACTTCTAAAATGTGTGATGATTTATTTATTTCTTATTCTTATTCATTTGCCGCTTTGATAGGCTGGAAAGGGGAAGGTAACAAAAGAATGGGAAGGGAAAGTAAGCAGAAAGGCAGTGGAGTAAGAGGACTATTGAAAGGGAATAATAAGAGGAGAATAATAAGAGGAAGGCAAAGAGATGGGGGAGGAGAATAAGGGGAGGGAGAAGGGAAAGGGAAGGTGAGAGCAATAGGGGGAAGAGGAAAAAGGGGAAGGAAGGGAGGGTTAGGGGAGGAAAAAGGAGAAGGGAAAAGACAGGTTAGGGGAGGATGGGAGGGAAAAGTGGGGTAGGGGGGAGGGGAAGAGGGAGAGGAGGAGGGGGATAAGGGGAAGAGGTTATGAAGGGGAGGAGGGAATCTACTGAACCAACTCTAGCAACGCCTGTCTGACACACACCTGGCTGTGACTTGGGGTGGAAGAGCATCGTCAGCGGTCAGGCCGCCCTCGTTGTCTTCCTTCTGGTGTCGAGGGCGCTGTTTGGCACTCTCTTGTCTCCCAACATCGGGTTCTGACGTCAGGAAGCGTGACAGATAGATGAAAATATTGATCATGGTAAGGATTTGCATGCCAAAACCACAGGTACTAAACACAAAAATAGTGATCAGGATAAGGAGTATACAACTTGCACTACTTGAAATATCAAAATGTGAGTTTACTCCCTCCAAAATGAGATGATACAAGAAAATCATCAGAAAGTCTTGTCTGTAGATTTTTCATGGATAGATATGGTATATGCCCTCTCCAAAGGGAGAAAAAATTGTGCAGTCATGCAGCTTTCTTGATATGTGTGTGTGTGTGTGTGTGTGTGTGTGTGTGTGGGTGGGGTAGGGAATGAAATTGACAAACAACAGTGAAAAAACAACCATCTTGTGGCTGTGTTGCTGAAATTGCACATTACAAGGCTGGCAAGTGTGTTTCCACAAATACCAAGTTACAAAGTACAGCAAAAGTCATCATCCGAATTCACACATGCAAACCAAATCAAAACTTTAAATGTTCAAAAAATCAGAATCTACCACATGGGAAGTGAGTTCGTAAGTATCAGGCTTGACTAAAATGCAACAGGACTCAGTACATTATCTCACTATGACAATTATGTGATACCAATACACCAATAGGTTTAGATCTTTGCAAATCACATTAAGCCTGAAAGAGAACTTGGTCCCATTGATATTTTGTCAGATCAAGTTGCATTTATCTTTGGATCCATGGCACACTTCATCCAGTTGGTGTCTTTGAGTCTCTTAGTTCAATATTGCTAATATTCCCTGTCTACTGCCATTTTTACCAGGGATGGGAATAAAATAGGCATATTTGGGGTGGATAACACTTTTTGTTGTGCTTACACCATTCATCTATAATCTATGAACAAAGATTCTGATAACATTGTAAGTAAAATGGGCTACCATTTCAATCTCACAGAAATTGTGACACGAATCAAGAAATGTACTCCTTCCTTTTATAATCAATGCATCCTTGAAAGATACTATACTATTCAACAATGATCAAATACAAATATACCGCATATCTTTAATGGAAAGACTAAAGATTATAAGACAATTATGAGAAGGAACAAAAAAAAATCACACATCAAACAAAGCAACTGCTATTCTACGTCTACAAATGTCTGATGAACAGAAGTGAAGACTACTGCAACGTGGAGAGTTAGCAAACAGGATGACTGAAATATTTGAGCTGCATGTGGTCACAGTAGATGTGCAGTGTATTCACCAATGAAAGTTTCTGCATGATTATGTACGCATGGGCAAAGAGCCATATTTAATCTATGAAGAACCAATTGCAAACTGATTCAGAGTGAAAAGAAAACCATGTTCCATTTACCATGGCATAACCTTAATCATTACACCCTTGCCCCATTTATACAGTGTGTATTATGCTTTCAAAAGATTGAATTCTTTTCTTTCATAAGTATGGACATTAAAAGATGCTAAAACAGTATTTCTTTTTTTAATATTTTTTTTAAAAAAGTGTTTTTACATGGGTGTAGAAGTGGCACTCCATAGTTTAGAATCACGGTTTAGCATATTTAGTGTATGGCTCAGACCACCAGTTGCTTTGGCCCTTGATAAACAGACAAAGCAGCACTAGCAAAGGAAATCAGAATGTAGATGTTTTGCCCCATGTCGAGAGGAAGGCAAGATGACTGTGATTGCATGAAGATGAAGACATCATTTCTTTAAAGTTGACAAAAACCTCAGCTGATTCAGAGAGAGAGAGAGAATTATCTAATCCTCCTCACAGGCTTTGAAATATCTAATAGAGTACCACAGTGCGACGCCATAGACATTCATCGCCGTGGAATCTGACTCTAAGCAACCCCACATAGCTCGAGTATCTGTGAACACATTGGTTGCCAGCAATGTTCGTATCCGGTTCCAACCCACAGTCCAAAGCCTTGTGCAAGGATAAATCTTGTTTGGAACCAGCACTAAGGTACTGTATACGCCGAATATTCCACGAGGTTTTTATTTTCGCGAATTTCGCGAGTCAGGTGCTATTCGTAGATTAAAGACACGCGAAAATATTGACACTGATCCCGATGTGAATGTGACGTACGCATTTACACTTCTCCGTTCAGTACAGGACTCAACGGTCGCGAATTTAACCACTCGTGAAATCATCGGGTATTCCCAATTCGCGAAAATTTAGACTCGCGAAATATATGGCGTATACAGTATAACAAAAGACTGCAATATCATCACTTCAATATTCTATGACTTTCTGAGATGCATATGCAAAAAATAAAAATTAATAATAATAATAATAATTAACACCCCCTCCCCCCCCCAAAAAAAAAAAAAAAAAAAATCTCCTGCTTCAACTTGAGTTGGTCAATAGCACTTGACTAACAATTCACCAGTGTTTCTGAGTAGACTAAACTTATGATGCAGATTTCTTTTCATTTATCAATTGCTACATGCTACCATATTGCACTGCCTAGTCATTATGATTGGTTCAACCCTGTCAGTGCTACTGACACCTACACTGCACGCAATGTTCACTGAATTCCTACAGTAGCAGTTTTGACTGAGAGAAGTTTTCACGGACAGTTCCAACTTTACACAGATTGCACTGTAATTTCATTCGGTATTCTTTCTTTTGGTATGTTTGTTTGTTCGATTTTTTAAAATCAGAAATCAACTGGTCCACAGCAACCTCACATAAAATTGACCTTAAGCTTCTAAATCAGTCTGTCAACTTGTGGTGTTTGGTATCAACATATCCGTAATCACTACAGTATGTTCTATACTATTACAGTATTCACAAACCTGAGGAAAAAAATAAAAATTATACATCGCTATGATTTGTAAACAAGTACACATATTTCTATTGAAATAAGAATGTGTATTTTCATTTCTTTTAAGCCACCCCAAACAAAAAAAGTAATATCTCATTACTCTTTCATTCAACAAGGCTGATACTGACCAGGAACTGACCAGTCACCAACTTGCTTTCACATATAATCAGTTTGCCAACAATCATTATATATATCATATGACAATAAATATCGTATTGCTACATGCTATGAATATGGTATATATATCTGTCTTCCCAAAAGTTTAGTGAGATGTGGAGCACTGGCTTTCAATTAACTGTAAATACTCATGACACATTTGTTAATCTGGTAATGGAGTTGACTTTCCTTTTTATGTAAAATTTGTAGGTGTAAGAAACTATCTGGGTCTGTGCAAGTTTCTCCTATTATTTCTCAGGTAACAGCTAGGATAAGTTTACTCTTCATCTCATCATTTCTATAAATTGCTTTAAAAAAATGAAAGAACATCTGTGGATACTGGAAAACATTTGGCATATCAATGTTGTAATCACACAGCAAGTGCACATATGTGTGCTTGTGCTGCAGCGAATAAAAATTAACATAAGCAAATCAATACACTTAGCAGATTTAGCACAAAGGTCAAAGTTTAGCACTGCTTGGATTTGTCTCATATTGCACCAGTTGGGTGACTTTACCATATTTTTTTCTCTTTTTTTATAACAGCTACGAAAGAAATACAACTATAGGTGAATTCAAACCAGTTAACAGTTAGTCTGAAAAGGAAAGAGAACAATTTTACAAGCACAAGCTAAAATTGATCAAAACCAGATAAAATGCAAGAAAGTTACAAAATCTTTAAGATGTGCTGATTTTTGCAAGACAGTTTTTGAACAGTTGATATGAATTTGCAAATAAGTGAGCTCATGTCATCACTTCACCAGTTTTCATTGCTCATGCACAAAAATATAACGAAAATTGAAATTTTCTGCGTCAAAAATGTAAAACATAATTTTATACCTGGCTGAGTAACTGCCGACTGAGGATCAGCCAAATCACAATACAAGATTTGAAACTGCGATGTAATTATGTCTGAAAAAAAAGAAAGATTTTATTTACACACTATATAGAAAGTTGTAAGGTGATGACATCATCAACTCACTATTTTCATATTCGTATTGACTGTTCAAGAACTATTTTGTGGAAATTGGTGAAAATTTCACAATTTCATACCTTCCCTGATTTTTATCTACTTTTCACTGTTGTGCTTGTAAAATATCACTCATTCGTTTCAGACTAACTTTAAACTTATTTGGAATTCCCTTTTTACATTAATGCTCACAAACACTGCTGGCTGCATTACAAAAAAAAAAATAATAAAATAAAGACAAAACATATACGAAAGGCTGCATTATGGAAAAATGGCAGTTGAAAAGTTGTGAAAAGTTTGGCAAAAGTGAGTCACGCAAAGAGAGGAACATGTGATGTAACAACTGAGAATCAGTGACTGAGTCAGGCTAAAGTCAGCTACTCTGGACACAAAAAAAAAACCAGTGAGAACAGACATGTTCATAATGATGTGACAATGACTTAATGTCGTTGTAGACATTTAGTTCACAACCATCAAGGACACACTTAGTCTTACATTGTATCAAGAGAATACATGTATGTTTGCCGTCTGAAATATTATTGGATTGGATGTGCATAAACATTGCATGCTACTTATGTAATGTCCAGTTTGCAATATTGATAGTATTTATCAGTTTGCTTTTTTTTTTTGTCAATGAATTTCAATAAATGATGCATAACTGCTTCACCAGAAAACTATGTTGAATGATTTGACAAGTTCAATTGCACAAAATGTTACTTTGCACATGCACGCACTCCATGAATATCTTATTTTGATAAGCATAATTATTCCAAATTAATCCATCCAAGTGTCTAATATAATATCTCTCCTTTTCTTTTTGATACACCACTTTGTCTTTTCCATGTCGGTCAGAATTATCATAATGCCACAGCCTTTGCGAAACTTGTAGTACATTGTAAAGAACTATCAATAAAAAGGGTGAATCTGAAACACAAAACTTTACCTTACTCTTTTATTCATAATACTTGCACTTTCTTCAAATTACCCTCCATCATTTTACTTTTCTGTGAAAGAATGCATCAAGTATTGACTGTAAGAAGTTTACTCGTGGTAAATTTCACCGGACATCATGAACTGGTGGTGCATTGTTTGTCAATATGTATGTTTTTATGTTACATGTGTTGATGGGTATGTTTGTATGTCAGTGTTGATATGTATGTTTGTATGTATGTTGATTTGTATGTTTGTGTGTATAATGTTGATATGTATGTTTGTATACTGTATGTGTTGATATATATGTTTGCATGTATGTGTCGATATGTATGTTTGTATGTCAGTCTTGATATCGTATGTTTGTGTGTATAATGTAAATTGTACAAGCTGTAGGCACCTATACGAGAGACGAGTGCATTTCAGCAACATTAAAAATCAAGACAGGTGGAAAAGAGATTATGTCCCAAATGGCACACACATTAGATAAGGGCAGACAGATTCAAAGGAAAAAAAGAAAAATAGATTAGTAAAACCACCATACCTCCTTCAGCATCAGAATCTGTGGGAAATTGATTCAAAAAAAGTACAGCAGAAAATACACACATAATCAAATCAGGAGGGTGAGAACGAAATCTGTTAGTACTCCACGGTTGTGTATCATACACCGTGCACTACATGTACACTGTACACTGCTCGTACAACAACATCAACATCAACATCAAACCGTCACAAGCCCGTGCTACATCCCACAATTTGTGTTGAATTGCAAAATGGCAAAGTTACATTCACAGTCCCCATTTAATTGACATTAAAGCATATGTAAAAAACAACAACAACATGCAGATAGCATGTGCCCCTGGTCAAAAGAAACACTTTGTAACATTCCAATAAAGTAGTTAAAGGACAAGTTCACCTTCATAAACATAAGGATTGAGAAAATGCAACAATATTAGTAGAACACATCAGTGAAAGTTTGAGGAAAATTGGACAATCGATGCAGAAGTTATAAATTTTTTAAATTTTTGTGTTGGAACCGCTGGATGAGGAGACTACTACAGCTTGTGAGTCATATGCGTACAACAGTATAAAGAAAATGTAAAAGAAAATTCAACATATTTTCACTTTTTTCGTATAATAAAAGAGCACTTGACTTGCCTCTTTCTAAAGGCAGGGGGAATAATATTACCCATAACATTTGTCGGTAATAAGTCAGGGGAATGTGTACTTTTTTCAAAAGATGGAATTTTGTGAAATTCTCTTGATGTTTTCCTTATATTGTTGTACGCATGTGACATCTAAGTTATTCATACACTGCAGTAGTCTTCTCATCCAGCGGGTACTGCACAAAAACTTCAAAAATTCATAACTTTTGAACGGATTGTCTGATTTTCCTCAAACTTTCAATGATGTGTTCTACTAATATTGCTACATTCTCTCAATCCTTATGTTTATGAAGGTGAACTTGTCCTTTAATAGCATGCATGAACTAGCGTAGGTATAGTGCTCATCAAAAGATATTTTTATATTTACTTTTTTATAGTTACTCAAACTGCAAACATGTTGCATGGATAATTCAGTTTCAGGTCTACAATCTCCTTTACTTTAATACTATAGTACAAATACAAAAGTATTGAAATCTGATATTGTATCTGAATGATCTGTTCCCTTCCACTGACAAATCGTGTCCATCGCAAATTGGCGACTAAAATGATAAGCTACTGTCAATCTTGTGTCAAAATATTTTGCAAGATAATGGTTAGGAGAAACTGTCATGGAAGTGTGAGTGGGGAGGGGTGCGTTTCCCTGAATGCCAGTAACACCAGGTATACGGGGGGGGGGGGGGGGGGGGGGGGGGGGGGGGGAACACAAATTCATCATTTCAGGTTTCACCTACACTTACACCATTGGGAAACATATGGAAATACACAATTTTTGCAAAAGCATGTACCGAATAACCAATACTGAGCATAGTGACTGTCCTTTCAATAGATATCTATGGACTAGTTGCTTGAATGAAACTTGAGGATTTCAGTGCGGGCATTTCAGAAAGAGTGTGAGTCATCGATAAACACTTAACACCAAAGTGTGCAATGTGGACCAGTGGCACGTATAACACTGTGGGCATAAATTTAAGACATAGTGTGAATCATTGACCAATACTTAACACCAAAGTGTGCCAAATGGACCAGCGGCAAGTTTAACAGTATGGGCATTTCAGAAACAGTTTGAATGATTGACAAACACTTTACACCAAAGTGTGCAGTGTGGACTGGTTGCAATATTAACAGTGTGGGCATTTCAGAAATAGTTTGAATGATTGACAAACACTTTACACCAAAGTGTGCAGTGTGGACTGGTTGCAATATTAACAGTGTGGGCATTTCAGAAATAGTTTGAATGATTGACAAACACTTTACACCAAAGTGTGCAGTGTGGACTGGTTGCAATATTAACAGTGTGGGCATTTCAGAAATAGTTTGAATGATTGACAAACACTTTACACCAAAGTGTGCAATGTGGACCTGTAGAAATACTCGCATTTCAAGGGGATATCATGCAGTTAGAATAGTATGAAGGCAATTTGAGCTAGATTCCTGACAAAAGTGAATGCATTCAGAGCTCAAAGCAATTCAATGAAGAACTAGAAATGTCGCTACAGCGACTGGTTATACCCCCGTCAAACATCATTTCATAAGCTTTGGTCAAAACAACATTTGATAAGCTTTGGTCAAAAAACTGAGGAAGTAGTTAAATCCGCAAGATCTTTCCTTGATCTTCTGCCATTAATATGCCGTTACCATGGCAACGTACTTTCGGGTACTGTCGAAAAATGCGTTTTTGCACATCTACAACCAAAGGCACACGTCTGTACCAAGTTTCATGGAAATTGGGCAAAAACTGAGGAAGTAGTTTGCAACACAAAATTTTCCATCATTTTGGCTCATAATATGTGAGCTGTTACCATGGCAACATACTTTTTGTCACTGTCAAGAAATGTGTCATGCTGACCTATATCCTAAGACAAACATTCAATATGAATTCCATGAGAATTGGAAGAACACTGATGAAGCAGTTTTGCCATGAAGCATTTTGCCCTATATTTTACCAATAACATGCCGTTACCATGGCAACGCACTTTTTGTCACTGCGGAAATATGTGTCTTGCACATTAACATATTCAGATGAACATCTGTACCTAATTTCATAAAAATTGATCAAAAACTGTGGGAGGAGTTCGCGACGCAAGATTTGTACCCATTTTTGCCCATAATATGCCGTTACCATGGCAACGTACTTTTGGGTACTGTCAAAAAATACGTCTTGCACATCTACAACCCAAGGCACACATCTGTGCCAAGTTTTATGGGAATCGGTTGAAAACTGAGGAAGTAGTTCGCGACGCAAGATTTGTACCCATTTTTGCCCATAATATGCCGTTACCATGGCAACGTACTTTTGGGTACTGTCAAAAAATACGTCTTGCACATCTACAACCCAAGGCACACATCTGTGCCAAGTTTTATGGGAATCGGTTGAAAACTGAGGAAGTAGTTCGCGACGCAAGATTTGCAACGGACCGACCGCCCGACCGACCGCCCGACCGACCGCCCGACCGCCCGACCGACCGCCCGACCGACCGTCCGCTGATTCCTATATACCCCTTCAAACTTCGTTTGGCGGGGGTATAATGAAACTAAATGATGATGAGGGTTGAGTCAACTGTATTATATAATGTGTTATCAAGTGAGAATATATCTTCTTTTTTTAAACATGCAAAGCTGGAGTGCTGTATGTGTGTGCATGTGTGGAGAAAAATCTCAAAGGCATTAACTATGTAGTGCATTTTAACATCCTTATCAATGAAAACTTCTTTCATGGCTTAAACTTGCTTGGATTGACAATTACTTTGCCCAATGAGTCAACTCTAAAATAGTGGTCAGGAGCCAAAAGTAAACTGAAAATGACCCATTTTTGTATAACGTGACTGAAAGACATATAAAAAGAAAATCTGAAATAATGACATAGAAACACAGCTATAATAATCCTTCATCTTTGCCCTCCAGCCAGTGGTTTGACCTGTACATTGACATTCAATGCTGTTATCTATTGTCATCCTAGTGGAGAAAATGCAGGGCATATCCCTCTCTACCAAACGCTAAGTTCTATGCAAGAAGAGAATCAGAACATACCATCACTGTCCTTCATGGGCCTTCTCCTGCTCCCCTTGGCCGATGTTGGTCTCGGGATGCGGTTGCCACCCCCTCCGTCTTCACTCTGCTTCACGAAAAAGTTTTGGAGAAATCTGTTACAAACATGAAGTGGTCCTTGCAATAGGAATGGTATTGCGATGAACTAACAGAGATAATTCCCCCTCTGCATCTGTTCTGCATTTATGACACCCATGAGGAAGAAAAAACAAAGATGAGATGAATAATCTTCTCTCTTCAAGTTTTCCTGAGAAAGTGGTGCCATGATCATTTTTATTGGAAGTCCGAAGCACCAAAATCAGGGCGGACGCAAAGAGCTTCAAGGGAGATACTTCTGTGCATGCACTACTGTTATATGCCTTTCAGAACGCTATAATTATTAACAAATCAAGGACGCTACTATATTAATTTGTCAGGATGGGAAGAAATACTGAGTTCAGTTTTCAGTGAGTGTCCAGCAGAATCAAGAAGTGGCAGATTTGCAGATTTGAAATATAAGCTTTGAAGCTTGACTCTACATTGTTGGGATGAGGGTTTGTGCAGGCCATACTGCTTGTCACCTACGGATCAGTAAGTGGGACAATACATCAACACTGCCCTTCACATTAATATTCAACATGAATACTCAGAAACATGGTCATCAACAATACCTGGTGAAATAAAACAAGTTCATTATGTTAATATGGTTGTTGTGCAGTGTCAACACAGCATATAAGATGAGATTGCGTTTGGTGACAGTAGTAATAACACTTGAAAAGAACATGGTTAGGTTAATGGTAGTAGGAATGTTATCAGTGGTCATAGCTGCAGCACGATTTCATTTTGAAAGAAACACAAGTTAGTTTACAACAAAGAAAAATAAACATCCATGACGATTTAATGCAAATGGAAGAGAACTGATTCTCTGCCACCTGCTGGCACAATAATGAGAGGGGGATTCACACGTACACAAATTTAAAAGCGGGTTACAAAACTCGTGATTTTTAACCTGCTAGCAAACTCAAGTTTTTTGTATGTGTGGACACAAACCCCCCCCCCCCAAATTAGCGCGATCAGAAACATGATGCTAAACCCAAGAAATTTTGGTCTTATATCTGAATTAGCGCATTAATTTGCTCTGTGGTGACGTGTGAACGGTTGAGCAAATAAACTTGAGTTTTTTTTATCCCATCACTCAAAGCGAACGTCACAGCAGCGTGCACTCCACACCACTGTGAGGCACAAGAACAATACATTTATTGATTTATGGATTGGCAATTAGCGGAGTATTTTTGTACGTGCCAATGGTTGCAAAAAAAGGGACCCTCAAATTTCGGAGCGCGATCGCTAACCTGCTAATTCTGTACATGTGAACGGTTACAAAATCTCAAGAGAAAAAGGTCTTGATTAACCCACCGCACGCTTTGTTCACTGACTTACATACACACTGGAGTACTTTCTTCACTGATTGGCTCAGATGTCTGAAAACTAATTGTCGATGATGTAAAGAGATTACCTAATCTTCCTAATTCTTATAGTGTCATCATGATCTTCTTGTTAGTCTGCGCCATACTGATAGACCTGAGTGGGCACGCTAATGTTTAATACAACAAAGTAAAGTTTGGATGGATTACTGAATGCTGATGAGAAAGCTTCAGGCACATTGAGCTACGTGCGTGGACACTCAAAGAGTTAAGAAATAAAACTTGAAGTTAACCTCTTTCTAGTTGTTATAAAACTTTCCAAAACAACATAAACTGAAGAGCGACCTATCAGATGAGTTGACTGATAATAGGTGCTTTAACCCGTTGAGGACTAGTACCAAGAGTACTTGGGCAGGTGTCTATGGGCCACTCTCTTCCATTTGCATTAAATCAGCTTGTCCTCAACGGGTTAAAACATGAACCACAGATAAGGATATTCAAATTTATGACATAAGGACTATCACAAAGCTTTATTTCAAGCCAGGTGGATCAAACGCTTATTAGCAAGCTTAGCTACAAAAGCTACTGTGTGCATTAGCGTAACTGTTCTGTCTACCGGTACACGCTCTGATTGCACTTTGTAGTAGAAACTGTGGAATATGAGTAGGCAACTAGACATAATTCTATGTACCTGGTACTCCTTTTCATTTCTAAGTGTAAGTAAAGTGGAAAGTGTAGCTAAAAATGTTTTCTCCCTTTTGTGCTTAGTGTGTGATGCACAGGTACAAAGGCTAATAATGCTATTATCAACTGCAAGCAGGCAAGGCATATGAAACCTGTACACAGCACATATAAGTTCCTCTGAAAAAAAACCCCCAAAATAAAACAAAACAAAAAACAAATGAAGTGAGTTTCATTAGCCTCATCTATGCCTAGATGACATTTGAGGTTAAATAATTCATGAGTTTCTCATTACCAATTAAAGAAATATACAGGGAAATAAATTGTGATGTGCATCACGGTGATATCTGGGTAAACAATTGTTGTGGTTTAATCACACAGTTACAGTGTACTACTGGTCAAATGGGATCATACACAAAACACGACACGTCACTTGAATGCAGTGGTATTGACCGATTCGGGTTCGTTGAGGGCAGCAGACATTTTACGGCACAGGGCGCAGCCATAGTGGGTGTATCAGCCGACCCCCCCTGCTCTCCCCCACCCCGGGGCAACATGTTTATCGCGCACTTGTAACAAAGGTTCGCGCACTAAGCAAGCATTCGCGCACTCAGTACGAGACGCCCATTGGCTAAAGCAGTTTTTCATTCTGCGCACGTGCTAATGTAGGGAGAGGGGTGGGGGAGTGTGGGGGGGGGGGGGTTGGCTGATACACCCACTATGGCGCTGCCCATGCCAAAAATACACATAGCGCGTCACAGAATCGGTCAATAAAAGACATTGCAGAGTTTTGAGAAGTCCCACTTTCTGGACGTGACATTTCTCTCTTCATTTGTCACAGTATAAAACTACTCTCTTCCTAACACTTTGATGTAAACAAAGGATTTGATAAAAGCAATTTCATAGTCGGCTCATTCGAAATCAGCAATATGACATGAAATAATCATTATTAGTGGTCCATAGACCTGCCTATTTAAAGATCCAAGGTGTCACAACTAACTCCTTTTATCATATTCTGCATTTTAGCACTGAACGGCTAATTATTTGGCGGATCCAACTGTCTACAAATGAGGCATTCATTATCTCAGACAAATAGCATTAAGAAAGAGGGAAGTAGCACTTTGACACAAACTGATAAACATACAAACTGGCACAAACACACATACACTTCCTTGGGGGTATGGAGGGGAGTTTTCACTGGAGTTTCATTCATAAATATGGAAATCAGATGAACAAAAAATCACACACACATGCACACACACACACACACACACACACGCACACACACACACACACACACGCACACACACACACACACACACGCACACACACACACACACACACACACAAGCATGAAAACACACATACACATGAAAACAACATTTGTGATTCAACTTGTTAGTAGTCCACTGTCCTGCCGATGAAACAAAACAACAAAATGTTAATTTAAAAGAGCACTCTGTGATTACGCAGAGAGTTACATGGGGCAAATCACGGGGTGATTTAAACGCAACACACGCTGGTGCATTAAAGAATGCGGAATTCAAACATAAACCACACACAAAAACAATTAGATACCTCTGGTGCAGTTGGTCTGAGGTCCTGTTTTTAAAAAAGAATGAAGGTGAATAATGGATGACATTGTTGATCCTGAGTAAATTTCTCACGGAGGATAACAAACAAACACATAGCACGTTTGGATACACTTTTCTTATGTCTGTCATACACAACTAATCAAGCTGCTAGGGTTCAAATGCAGTCAAGCATGTAACACAAAGTGAAAAAAAAACCTACAATAAGAATCAAAAGATAAAATCTGTCTCCTATGTAAAGAGGTAATTAAATGTTGATTGACCATACCAATCAAAACCAAAGTAAATATCACTTCAAACCACAGTTCAATAAAAGCAGTTTATATATTGATTGTTGGCACCAAAGTGAATTTTAGCAATTTTTGGGTGTGTGTAAGTCTATTTATGGCTGTAAGTCTTTTCACTCCAACATGTGTGTTAAATTTTAAAAATAGGCAATATCAAAAGAGCTTAGTCTTTGTTTCTTTAATTTGAACAGTTGTTGGTGGGGGTGGTGGGTTTAAGCTTTTGTTTGTATATCAAACCAAAGCTTTCCAACGCAAAGTAATTCATCGTTGGCTGTTTCAATTTCATCATTTTGACATAACCATATCATGCCTGTCAACCTGCAGCTTATCAAACAGGAACTAATGAGTATAAAATTTTGAAGAAAACAAAACAAAACAGAAAACAGAATAAAACTAAAAGAAAGGCAATTTTCACTGATCTTGATCTCCCATACTCTACTGTTATCATATGATTGCTGAAATAGAAATAAACATTAGATACAACTTTTTCTGTCCAGACAGATTGAAAAAAAAAAAGAAGGAATGTTCCTGGGCAAGTCCAAGATAAGGTCCCCTCAGAAGGCAAAATTTCATCTTTGCTCAATATTGACATGTTTGGTATCATTTTGAAGCTTATGAGTTGAAGTTTTGATTTCCATGGAGGAAAAAATTATATTATGTAAATTTATGCAAATTTCCAGGGCTTCATTTGCATAAATGTGAAACACAGCGTTACGTATGGGACATTTATAAAAATTCATATTAATTCAAAGGAAAGCAAATGATATTTGATTAATATGTGGACATGAGAAGTTCATCAAATAGTTTAACTTGGTATGAAAATTTAGGGATTATGCAAATGATTATGCAAATTAGCTCATGTCCTATCATGAGATGTCCCATACGTAACAAACTGAGGTCATTTTTTTAGGTTTTTTCTGAAATTGCTAAGGTTATTGTAATGCCCTTTTGGAAAGTTCTAATTTATTGTTTAGAGAAATTAAATACCATAGAAAAAAGAAAAAACAGTGAAAGAAGTATTTTTTATCAGGCATTGAAATAATGTTACGTATGGGACAAATGCGTTACGTATGGGACATCCTCATACATATTGCATGTGAATGCATGTAGCATAGCTGGGAAGGTCTCTCAGTACACAAATGGTCAATCATCCTGAAGAAAGCATCCCAACATTGTAGCTACTTTTTGAGTTATAGACACTTTAAACAATACATGTACTTGACTGAACAATTTTCAGAAATGGGGAGGGGAAATGGCAAAATACACAATGAAAAATCAGCATTAAAGGGATGGTATAGTTTTTTGTAGAAATGGGGATTCAGTTTTCAACATTTAATGAGATGATTGGAAACCAATTATATGAATTACTAAAGAGCATACAATCCCAAGACTAGAGGAATTCAAAGTTTATGTGATGGAGGTCCAATTTGAAATGGTTGTGATATATATTTTAAAAAATATAAAGTAAAATGATTTTTTTTATTGCAAGTGATACACAAATTGTCCTTATTCAGTTTTCAATAGTAGCCACGACAAAATTCATGGGTATACATACTGAGGTGTCACTCGAATCAATGACCTGACTGCTAGACAGACATTATATCTACTCAATCACTGGGGTTCCATGCAGCAGGTATTGCTTATTTATTAAGATTAATATTTCTTGTATCAAGTTGGTTTTTATTGAAACTAGATGGCAAACTGCCCTTCATTAATGGAAGTAAACACTTTAAACTATTCAACTTTTCAGTAGTAACTACCCTGATAAAAATAGGGCATACATACTCAGGTTGGTCATAAAAATATAGAATATGATTAAATATGAATATGATGGTAAATATTTGGGGAATATTGTTCCCTTGTCAATCTGGATCAGTATTTGAGTAATTTCAACTGATTTTACTTCAATAATTATGCAAAATACCCATAAACATAGTTCTTCACACACTAAATGAATGGGGGACAAACTGTCCCATACGTAACTGTCCCATACGTAACACGTCATGTCTGTCTTTAATCAGAACCTGTAATTAGAGCTTTTTGCCTAATGACATGAAACTTACCTGTGATAATCTTGAGTGTTGTGACTTTCATCACAGTAAGTTACAAGTTGTAGAATGAAATACTTTCAGAGAGTTTTGAGGTTGAAAAAAATGTTCAAAAAAACAAAATTTTTCTGGTCCCATACGTAACGGCACATATTTTCTCTTCTAGAATATAATTGTCTGGGTCATTTTTCTCAATTTTTTACATGATTATACTTCTCCTAGATATCAATCACCATGGTGAAGTTCAATATGATCAAAGGCCATTAACACTATTTTTCAGGTCATAAAAGTCTCTGAATGTCCCATACGTAACGCGCGCATTATCTTGGACTTGCCCTCCTATGAAATCGGAAGAGTTACCACATATGTCACACATCGCCAGGAAATCTATGGTACCAATAAAAGATTCATTACTTTGCTGATAAATATGGTGCTCTGCAGAGGGAGATGTGTGCAAACAAATAATACATAAACAAAAAAGATAAAAGAAGACATGAAATAGGTGCATGAAGTTTGGAGTGAGGGGCATAGTGATGTCGTAGGGTATACAATTGTCACATAATTTCATGCTACATGTACATATGTTATTTGTTGACATGATATAAACTATGTGTATGCATGGACAAAGGCTTTGTTGAAGTGATCCCACAATAAATGATGACATGGTCATTTCACCATAACTTTTCTTTTCTGCCAAATAGCTGGACATTGACATTTCCCAACACCTGAAGACCCTGCCATTTCTATGCACAAACTAATACAAACAGACAACTTTCAGCAATCAAAATGTACGAGTGAAACAGAGTTTGAAAATTGGTAGAGTTATTTACACAGGGGTTTCATAAATTTTTCAGCCTCCTGTTTATCCTCTCTTAAGCTGAAGTTCAGTTAACCATGCTGGTTTTGCCCTGCACAAGAACTGAATAACTTTAATAAAGAACAAGTCCACCTTCATAGACATGTGGGTTGAGAGAATGCAGCAATATTAGTAGAACACATCAGTGAAAGTTTGAGGAAAATCGGATAATCCGTTCAAAAGTTATAAATTTTCGAACTTTCTGCTCAGTTACAGCTGGATGAGAAGACTACTATAGCTTGTGATGTCACATTTGTACAACAATATAAAGAAAGAATAAAGAAAATTCAACATATTTTCACTTTTCTTCCATAACAAAAGAACACTCAACTTCTCTCTTTCAGAAGGCAGGGGGAACAATATTACCCTTAACATTACTGTATGTCAGTAACAAGTGGAAGAAACATGCACTTTATTCAAGAAGAAAAGTTTTGTGAAATTCTCTTTTTATTTTCCTTATACCATTATACGCATGTGACATCGTACACTGTGGTAGTCTTCTCATCCAGCAATGACTGCACAGATACTTTAAAAATTAATAACTTTGGAACGGATTGTCGGATTTTCCCAAAACTTTCACTGATGTGTTCTACCAATATTGCTGCATTTACCCAATCCACATGTATATGAAGGTGGACTTGTCCTTTAAACATTTTCTTCTATTTTCAGCTACATATTGCCACTGTAATAAATATATCTATAAAACAAATACAGTAATGGACAGCCTGAGCAACAGGTCTATTCACTGAACACAAGGCAAACTTTCCTGTAACATTCCATCATACAAAGTCATGAAACTGTAAACTTTAAGGCTCATAGAGCACAAGACAGGGAATCATTTTGAATGAGCTTCTTTAAACAGGGAGAGCGAGGGGGGGGGGGGGCAGGAACTTTTTGAAAGCCATTTTACAGATAGCTGATGTGCAGTGCAAAGCAAGCAAACGTGCTTCTCTCCACTCAAATGCAAGTCACACATAAAATAAAGGTGCTTGTGCTAACAAACCAATCCCAATGCAACAGGTCACATTTGAGTCTCTCCTATTTCCATGCTCCCGTTGTATCTATTCATTGAATTGTGTTTTGTCTGTTCATAGAACTGGTCGATCCCCCCCCCCCCCCCCCCCCCCCCTTCTGAGAGTAAAGGGAGATAATTGGAGTTCTAATGATGTTGTTGTGGACTAATGATGATGCATTCGGGGAGTTGATCACCAAAAATTGTGCATTGTGCCTGCTAATGAACTGTGCTTGACTGCGACTCAAGAACAGAGAGGGGATGTCCTCGGTCTGGAGGGAACAATCAAGCAGGCCGTGCCAGGATAAATTTGCTCCAATAATAGATTTGCAGAAAGTCTTTACTGGGCACACAAATGATGTGGACATGATTTACTGATAAAGGAGAATACACTGATTAGAGAGAGCCATTTCAGATAAAATCTGTGAAATAGAAATTTGAGCAACCAGGGAACATAGTTACAAAGTCATTTGAATGTAAATTATTTGACATGGCATGCCTTTGCCACTCTGATATACTGTAGATATTCTAGTTGTATGACTGACAATGCCTTCATAGTTCTCTTCAGATGCTTTGTATACAGAACATAGACAATTCTGGCATTTTCATGAAGTCATTGAATTTCTGTCTTACAGGATGTTTTAGAATATTGTGTGCTCGACATACTTCAAGCATATTCCTGAAGAAAATGTTTCTTTACACAACCATGAATTCAAAAAATGTTAACATTTCTTCTTCTTTAGTTTTTAAATAGCGGCATGATGCCATATTACAAGCTCTCCCAGAACATGTTAGGGTTATAAAGGTTTATGGGGAATGTTTTCATTTGTCTATTTGATTGAATGAAATCACTTTCTCTGTAAGGATGATGTATTCTTAATGTGCCTGATAGCTGAAACGTGACAATATCAATGTAGTGATTATGTGTCAGTAATCCCATATACCGCAACACCACATATTCATACTAAAATATACTCGTCAAAGATTTTTAACATCAGCAAGTATTACTAGTACTTGGCTAAACACTGAGCAGGTAAACTTATTTTGCCTTGTCTCTTTAAGCAATTCATCATAAGCATAGGAATTTGATGACATGATTTGTAATTACTCAATTTAATTTACTCAATTTTCTTTTGCATAACAGTACATTTGTAAATGACCCTTTGCAGCCAAATTCACTGGCCTTTCGAAAGTCAGACAGTGTCTATTTTCTTGCTTCAACAGCATACACATCTTGGAAGTCTATCTTGTCAAAAGACATCTGGGGGGTGTTTCATAAATTTAGTCAGCGCTGACAATTTCAGCAAAATCATTGGTTTTGATTGACTTAGATGCTCTGGTCACTGACTGTTACTATGGTGATTGTCAGAGACTGACAACTTGTCAGCGCTGACAACTTTCATGAAACGGTACCCTGATATGACTTCTAATATTACAAATTGAGCATATAGGGTGAATTCTGTAAATACAGACAGTCCGCATTGTGACTGAAAACACAATAACAAAGTGTAGTATCACGAAATGACTACACTGTTGGCACAGTATTATAGTGGTATGTAATTAATCCGTCACTTCCAAACAAGTGAAGAGAGAGAGAGGGAGGGAGGGAGGGAGAGAGAAGAAGTCAATAGTGGCAGTAATTTTTGTAAAGAAACATGTACACTCAAACTCTGACAGAGGAGAAAGTCCAGGTTTTAGTTATCTCTGATCACCCAGTTACTCTTTTCCCATTGCAAATTCAGTAAATCTGATACATTTGTAGTACAGGGTTCATACTCTTTCTCATGAAGTAAATTCCATGACTTTCCATGACCTTTCTAGCCAGAATTCCATGATCTTTCCATGACTTTTACATAATTCTTTTTTTTTAAACACATTAAACTGAAAATATGATCTCAAATCAAAGCGAAGTAAAGGGAATACATACATCTCACACAAACAACAGATAAACTTCTATAATTTTCGCAATTCCATGACTCTCCATGACCTTTTGATGAAAATATCAGTTTTTCATGACTTTCAAGGCCTGGAAAACGACTAGGCCAAATTCCATGACTTTCCAGGTTGTCCATGACCCGTATGAACCCTGTAGTAAGTGATTGTTTGATATTAAAGTGATTGACATTGATGGGGGGGGGGGGGAGATGTGATATCCTGTGGACTGAAACACACAAGGTGATAAAAAATGCATATTGTAGATGGAAGATGAGCACACATTAGTGATCAGGAAACTCAGCACAATGCATACCTCCGTGTCATCACTCTTTACCATGGCAACGGACAAAACAAAATAAGTTTTGAGGTGGGGAAAAAATACAGCGCTCGTTAGCATGCAGAAAGAAATGCTTCTGAAAAAAGCGACTACTGCCATCCAATATTCTTGTTGGTTTTTTTAACCCTTCATCTGTATTCTCCTCTCTTTTTTTTTTTTTTTTTTTTTTGGTGTGTAGAATCACTTTGTCCATCTAATACTATCACAAAATGCTCAAGATTTACTTTGTTCCATTTGCATAGTCAAGCCACTAAATCATTGATTTTAACAAATATATCTCGAAGCACAATTGAACTGTTACCTAGAAATATCATATTCAAAAAATCTGAAAACATTACTCTGAGGAAACAAATCAAATTTTTGAAATGAATGAACAAAAAATAATTCATTGTAATGAGCACATACTTTCTGAGCAATAGGTCTAGAAAGCCAGGGGTAAATAATATGGAAAAGAAACATACATCTACAAGTGGTATGAGGAATCCAATGTGGACAGCGTCACAATCTACGAAACATTCCCATGTAATTCATAGTCCTACTAACTGCATACTAGGTTGTGTACCTTCTATGGATATGTTTTCATATGAAGTCATTTAATTTGCTATATCTACTTAACCGAACAACTGCATATTTTTGCATGAATTTTTGGTAGCCCAGCACTCATTCCTGATTGCCCCAGGCTGCTGGGAAACCACAAATCTTGACCTTAGCTTTGCACAACACTGGACACATTCCCTTTTCTACTATACATTTAACAGCCATAAAACTGCCACAAATTGTGCTTTCCAAACTGTGGGATGATAAATTCATGCATAGATCAATCAAGACGAACATACAGACAGCAGTAAGTTCTTGCATGCTTAACTATTTCAGATCCATAGGGGTAGGAATAACTGTAAGAAAAGAACTATTAGTAACAATCACAATAAGCATGCATTTTAATAAGTATCACAGAGGGCAAGAAATATGAATGGACACTTTGGAAGCAGGGTAGTACGAGATCATGCAACTAAAGCATACAGCACACCTTTCATGCATATTATGAGGGGCATTGTTCTGACTGATAAGGAAAGAGACACGACAAACCAACCTCGTCATCATCATTTTGAGACTGCGCCTTCAGTGCCTCTTCATCTTTCCGTCTCTGTTGGGAAGACAGATGCATGGAAAGTAAACTGTTTAAGAGACTGTCAATCAGCTAAAAAGATATCACTTAAACTCACACACACACACAAACTTATCCCATTTGAAAAAGATATAATTATCTTTTCTTTCTTTTTTTAATGAATGGGACCAAAATAATGAATATCAAAAATCATCAAAATAATGGGATTGGATTTAACATTGGGGCTCCATGATCTAAAAACAAATGAAATATCTTCCCCCCCCCCTCAAAAAAAAAAAAAAAAAGATGGCTTTTGATGAGGAATCACGGTAGACCTCACCATCTACAGAGACTTGCAGGTGGCATTTCAATGTATGCATGAAATGTATTGGTAGAAAAGGTTATATGCTGCTGTTACGTTCACTGATACTGAGAAACCTGGGTAAAAGTTGACAAATTGTATATTTACAACTTTACAATGACACATTTAGTAGACTAATGTACTGATTTAACTTGATATACTCCTGAAAAAAAAAGTTTTGATTTCACAGGCTAAGGCCAAGTTGTTTTCAGTGAAGATGATGAGAGATCAGTATGAAACCATGAGCATAATGCCAATCTAGATTTAATTTGGCACACTGTAACCTAGGTATTGTCATACACTGTGTAACAGCATTGATTGATTGATTGATTGATTGATTGAGAGGTCTTTATCAAAAAACTGATTTGGCAACCTAGGGTAAAATTGCATGGATGTACATACAAAATTATATATTGACATTAAAAAAATTATTTCATAACCATAAGTACAAAAATCATCACATTCAAGATATATGCAATTAATACAAATTTAACTCTAAAAATCATTACTTATATTTGGGGTACATCAGTCCAACCAAAGGAGAAAAAAAAAAAACCAAAAAAAAAAAAAAGCAACCGAGAGGGCCTACATAAAATCTTAAATCTTTAATGTGTAGCAATGGCAAAAATTGGGGAAGTTGTGTGCTTGAAGTGGAAATGAGAGAAGTGACACAAAAATGATGTTGTCATGTGGCATAAGTTAAATAAAAAAAAAAATCGAAACATCATCTCTGAAAACTGTAATTCTTCCATCCTTACCCTCCTTTCTCTCCTTTCCCTGTCTCGCTCCTCCCTCTCCTTCTCCTTCTCCTTCTCTCGGCTGTCCTCCTTCTCCTTCTCTCCGTCCCGGCCCCGACTCCTCTCCTTGTCTCGACTCCGCTCTTTCTCCTTGGACCGGCTCTTCTCCTCCTTATCCCTCGACCGCTCCTTCTCTCTGTCCTTGCTCCTATCCCTATCCTTGCCGCTCTTCTCCCGCTGGTCCCGATCCTTGCTGTGCTCCCGGTTCTTCTTGTCGTCCTTCGCCCTGTCCCGGCTTCCGCTCCTGTCGCGATTGTCTGAGCTGCTCTTCTTTTCCTGCGAGTTCACCCGAAAGACAAAGAGGGGTAAAATCTGCCATTTTTTGAACACTCATTTATAATGAATATTGAGCTGTTAGTAATCTCATGCCTGACATATATTGCAGAATGATTTCTTTGCATCATACACTTGTACATTTACACCTGTGATTCTTTGAGCCCTGAATTCCTTTAGCAAAACACCGATGTAAGAAATACTGGTCCTCTCAATCTTTACATGTACATTTTTATTTTTCAAATCAATGACTACAATTGAGAAGTCTACTTCTAAAATACCAGCTCCTGGGGGCCTTATGATGGCTGTGCAGATCATTCGATTATTCTGTCTAGTACTCAAATTCTCTTCTAAATGTAAAGGCCTATGATTTCAATTCATGAGTTTTTAATGAACTTGACTCTCTTGAACAACATGTGAGATCACATTATCCTTGATTCATCTTGAGGAAACTTGTTCAAAAAGAATTTTGGGATGAAATATGAGACATTATACATTACATGAGCAAAACATATTCATGTACATACATGTACAGTATGCTCATGATGCTGATGATCATGTATGCATTTGTAGTAGATTATTTGTATTCTAAGCTGATTTATATGTTTGTTTGTTTGTTTTGATGATTGTAAAGCACTTCAAAACATATTGTATTAAGCGCTAAATAAACATTTCATATTATTATTTATTATTATTACAGTAGTAAACACTTAAGCAAGTGAGTTTAGCCATGGTACACAGACAACATTTGGCAAGTCCCACTGAATATCGTATTAGGCATTCCTATAAAGCCCATAACATCACTAGAAAATTTGACCAATTTCACGCATATTTTCACTGATTGTGCTTATGTGTCATCACTTCCATCTTTATATAACTTCATTCCTCAGACACAGCCTACTCAAAACTAATCCAAAATCAGAAAGACTTATGTACGTACATATTCTCTTGTAAGGACATGAAGTGAGTATATCTTTGAGTTTACATAGAGCCTCCTGACAGAATTAGAGTGACTTCACAGCTCTGCATTGGTAAACACTATTGTCTATGTGCTAAAATCTGCACCACATATGACATTTCAAATTTCACTTGCTGCATAGTTTACTTGATGATTTCTTTCAATACAGGCTATGTTGTTGTTTTTTGCACCATGTAAGAACTGGTAGCTATAGTGATCATGGCGACAACTCGTAACCATAGGGATGCTGGTGATGACCTAACTCACACATTAATTCTAGCTGACTGGGCACTCAAGACACAAACACACGAACAAAACAAAACTACATTCACATACCACTGACAGAAATCAACATGGATATAATCAGCAATGGCAATTCAGTTGCAATTCAAGACCATGACAGTCTGCATCTACGACGCCACCATATCATCCAAGCTAACAAACCTTATTGTCTCTGTTGCGCTTGTCTCCACTTGTCTCCCTACTTTTCTTTTCCTCATCTTTCTTCGGCCTTGGCGGCTTCCCCGAGCTGCCCCCCTTCTCCCCGTTGAGTACTTTCTTCACAGAGTCAGCGCTATCCAGCTGTCAAGACACACAGAGGCAAATCAATCAATAAACAAATAAATGACTGAATAAATAGACAAAAACAAACAAAAAATAAATGAATACACATCTACATGAATAATCAAATATATCAGACATGAATAAATACATCAACCTGTTGAGGATGGTGCTGATTTTGCAATTTAACACGCATTTTCCATAGACACCTGCCCGAGTGTACTCAGGACTAGTCTTCAATGTGTTAACATATGAATGAATGAATGAATGAACGAATGAATAGAGAAGTACATATATCAAGATGAATAAATATTAGAGAAATGAATGGATAGAAACATTAATAATAAACAAATAATGAGTCATCAATATTCATGACTGCTGAGAAAAAAAAAACACAATACATTCTGACAATGCAGCAAAACACACTTCATTAGTCACTTGAAGGTTGTCAAAGCATGTATCAATGCTACATTTCACAAGCAAATTAAAATGAAAGAAGCAAGTGAAGGGGATTTTTAAAGTAGCAATCAAATGTTGCAACTATCCTGTCACTGCCCCCCCCCCCCCCCACACACACACATGACAAAAATGCTCCCTTTTGAAATTTTCACAAATCTAGATTCTAAAAAATACTAATCATATTCAAAGGATGAATACGAGACATTCCATAAAATCATTTTGAAGTTGGGTTACTATGGCAGAACAATGTGGAGCAGACTAATCATGTATAAACAAATGTATCTAAATAATTTGCAGTAGGCCCTTTTCATCACTTTATTACCTGATATGATATAAAATGTCAATATCTGTTTGAGCATTCATATTGTATTTGGCAACAAGGATAATTCAGGCCTAATTATCCCTCTGATAATATTCTCAAGGAACCACAACTGGCAGAAGTTATTCCATTTCCTTTCAAAATCTGCATCCTCCCACATGTAATGTATACAGTCCTTCCAGCGACTTATTTGGCTTAAAAGTTGATTCAGATTCCTGCAAGATGTATGAATGTAAATACACTGTATTTGAATATCTGATGAGATGTGCACTTACAAACAAAACCCACCTGAGGTTCAAACACTCTCAGAAGAATTTTAATGAAGCTTATAACCTTGGGCAATCACAAAATTATAGCTTGCATGGCTAAGGGTAGTGCAAGGCTAGAGAAGACTTTTGTTTAGTGTGTTTTTGCTTTAAAAATTCACGGCACAGAAATATTTATAGTATGGCTATAGCTTATGTCAAGAGAACATTAATAGTGACATTTACAAAATTACATGCAGAGTATGTAAATTCTGCATGCTACCTTTGTCCATTAGTGCATGTATATAATATGCGTATGTGTGTTTAATTGTCACTGTTTCCACCATCGGTTCTCCAATGTATTGTTACTGATTGCTTTCACCTCAGGATCAAAACACCGTAGGATGAAGAGTTTAGCAGCCACGTTCTAACAATGTAGCAGATAATCTCTTAGCACTTTCACACCACCAAAAAGCATTAACAGCAACAAAAAAGAACAATTTAAATTTGTCCTGCTCCATACTTTCATCTGTATGTAATATGTGCAACCATTGAGAACTATATGTGTAAAAGACTGAAGACAGGTGCACCATTTTCGCAGATCACGCAAATTGTTTGAGTTTGTTGATGATCGAGTAATTGCAGTAGTTCTGACAAACAGGCTTTATGGGACTGTTAGCAATACATAACCTTGGGATTGGACGGGGAGATCTAACTTTATCATTTATAATTGCCATCTATACCACTGACATCAAAGGAGACAACAATAACAACAATATAAGAAAGGAGGAAGTATATCATTACACGACCCTTTTCTGAAATTATTGTATACCAAAATGCCCGTGCCGATAATGAAATTATAGTCATCTCTGTACCATAATTGCATCACACATTGTACGTTGCAATCTCACCTTTTTGGATAGAGCAACTCCGATGGCTTGTAGGAATTCATTTGTCTTTTCTGGTTCGTGACCTGCCACAATTTTCGACGGCCGAACTGACAATGACTTCCCTGTGACCATTGCTGTAAAGGATAGTGTGAAGAACGGTTTAGAGCATTTTTCAGATGATACTCAGTTGGGTTTACATTGATCATTGATATGATATACAACTGTTACATTATGATAATGATGATATTTCTCTGTTGCTTTTAGTTTGAATATCAAAATGCAATTTACTCTGTGAAAGCTGCTAGACCTCTGGCAGTTTGAATCACAATGGTACCTCCTGTAATAGCTTTGTATCTTTGTTTGCAAGAAAGGCAGCTAGCAGGCTTCCTGTCTACTTCCAAATGACTTCTATATTGGATTGCAACATTCTACAGACTATCTGACGTTGAAGTTTAGAACTCTTACTTTTACATCATTTATCAATGTGTCTCAGGAAAAGATGAAGGTACATTTACTGATACATTTTATAGTGCATGCTGCGACCAACACTTAAAATCAACTTCATATCACACATCAAAAATCACTGGAGAAATTGAAGACAGCATACATACCTACTACATCTATTGCTTTCTGTAAAAAGGCGATTTTGGCATCTTTATCCTGAAAAGGAAATCATAATCAAAACAATGTGTGGAGTCAAAATACAACAGTGAAACATGTGCATGAAATATACCTTGAGTCAAACAGGTCTCCTGTACAACTGTGCCACCACAAATTTCTTCACTTTGTGCAATTCATTAATGCATACATTATTTGAGAGATAATGGATCATGAATCATGTCTGAAACCTATTCTGAAATCATTCACTTTTGTTATTGCATATTAAGCTGTACAGCAAAGTTCGAAACAATGACCAGTCATGGTACATGCAGTAACTTCAGGATACATAATTTTAACCGTTGAGGACGAGTCCCGAGTATACTCGGGCAAGCGTCTATGGGAAATGCGTGTTGTAGCAAAATCAAACCGTCCTCAACAGGTTAACATCTGTCTGCTGTAATTCGTTCACAATGTAACATGTCTGGTGAGTATCTCACGTTCTTACAAAAATATGCCATAATACTACATTTTCATCTTATAAAAGATAACATGTGACATATTTGTGTATATATATCAACTTTGTACCTTTGAAACTAAACATGTTTCCAAATGTTACACATAATAAAATCTAATCTCCATGGTAACTAGCATGAGATATTCTTATATCAGATCAATCTTGCACTTCACAGGCTTAATGTCTACTACCGAGAGAGTTTTCATTGACACCTGCATATCAATTGTAAACATATAATACACTGGTTCACATGAATTTTACAGATAGCCAGAACAATGCACTGTTTACTTTATACAAGTGGTGTACATTGAGTTTGTCACTGTACTTCTCCTCACCTTAACATTTTGTGAGTCCATTTCAGCTTCTGTAAAAAGGCCTTTCATGAAACCAGTTGTTCGTATTACCTGCATTAAAAGCAAAAACATACAGGAGACACTAATTAGTAAAATAGAAAATTGATTAATTCATACACGTACATTGGTAATGCAATAGTCTTCATTTCACGATTTACAACCAGAATGAGTATTCATTCATGGTAATAAGGGGGAAAAGAAGAAAATGGGAGAAGGAAAATGTGCTGATAGTTTACTGAAGTTAGGTTAGGTTTAGGGTTAGGGCTAGGTTAGGGTTTGTAGACTTTATACAACTTGTATGTCATATCTATGATTAGATTAGTCAAGAAACATTAGAAAGTCCCTCCAAGAATAAAGGGGAGAAAGAAAAGAAAGAACAAAGGAAAAAAAAAAAGAAGGAAGGAGGAAAGATGCTATATGCTGTGGAAATCGGCCTTGCCACTGTGTCAATCATGCGTAAAAGTACCGTATGGACATGTTTTTGGCATGGCCGCATTCATGAGTATGACTCGAGATCTGACGTTACTGTGGAAGAAAGCTAAGCCCCACCGCCTCAGCTTGAATGGTACACAGTGGGGCCGAATCACGAGTATAACAGGAAAGCTGCCGTAGCGGGCGTAGGGCGTAGTATTAGTACAGATAGGCAGTGAGTGGGGCCTACAGTGTATTTTACAAGTGTACAAGTAAACCTTAATTTCTATACTATAGTAAACTTCGAGTAGACTTCTAAGTAAATACAGGCAGCCTGATGACTGATCTGCCACTGTAAGTTAAGTCAAGTGGGCAAATGTTACAGAAGCGTCAATTACCGTATGGTCACCACTTGTGTGTAAGTTTTATGCACGTCCGGGCTGGCGAACTAATATCGGCACTGAATTAGTTCGTCGCCCATAGCCTGCCACATATTATTAGCGTGTGTGTTATACATACGCTTCAATGAAGGAGGCATTGTCGGTCACCGCGTTTGAAAATCTCCCTTAATCTGCCACCTGAAATCCATTTTAAATCAAAAACATCCTCGCATTAAAAATGGTTTTACCACCTGTTACATATGGTAAAATATATTTTGATTACAATTATTTACGTTTTTACGGAGGCAAAAGGTGAATTACGAATGTATTTTGAGAGTGATGAAAATCCGTCGCCCAACCTGATCTCCGATCGCGGCGCGCGTTACATGCGATGTGAATGTCTGGCGACCTTACCGCAGTGGCGACCATACCGTAACTGACGTTAGATGGTTCTCGATATCTTCCTTGAAACTTGAAAGAAAATTAAAGTAGTTTTGGAAACCCCCAAAACTGTGTGTGACTTTGAACCTTGAAGTTGAAGCACTACCGGTAATTTAATCCCTTTAAGCAGCTCCTTGGAACTGTCCCAGGATGGTAATGCCATGGTGTCATGCATCACTGAGTGAGACCGAGGTGGCATGGTGAACAAGATGATTTTAAATGACCACTTCCACTGCACTAACGTGTTACATACAATCTCCACTAACGTTAGAACTATAGGGCCTACCCCAAAATAGAACACGGTGTTCATGATGTTGATCTAGAGTCTAGACTAGGATCTATCACGATTAACGTTAACAGCTAGTATTAAATCCTTGGAAGAATCAAGCTTGAAAACACTCGGCAGTGTTAACATTAACAGTACAGTGCTAACTTTACAGCCATTGTAAATTTAACATGACCTATCTGTGATATGACCAATGATGACATTTTGTTTGTGACTGTCACTGTGTCCCATAATTTTATTAAATTGTATTAACGTTAAATTATGGCATAAATTTACATTAAAATTTACAATTGTAAAACATTGTTTAACGTTACTGTCGTTAGGTTTTCTAGACCTAACTGTTTGACGTTTAAACTTCAGTGGCACTGCTTTCACACAAGGGAGATCTAGAGTCGTCACATTTCACCATTGCTGTGGTTTACCACAAATTAGAAGACATCTCACACATGCCGTCGTAATAAACCTTATTATAAGAAGCCTTTCAGAAAGGAAACGATAAGGCATGTCGCAATGACTGGCAATTGTTACCGGTGCAGTGCAGTGCTGCACTGTGTTACCCAATGCAATCTTGTTTACCTCAGTGAAGATGTCATGCAGAAATCTGAACGGAGGTTTCTTCAGTAGTTTCTCGGTCATTGGTGGCTTCTTTATAATTTTCCCAAGAGAATCTTGAGTCTTCTTGATGTATTCCTCGCCCATGTTGTTTGAATGTACGTCACCTCATAACTAGATTGTCATTTACTTCGATGAGATCCTGCCAGACATGAGTAATTACGCTGCAAATTCCTGGTTGGTAACGAGCCTTTTCATTAGAAACGAGACGCTACTGCACCGGATTCATTTTTGCAGCCGAGAATTTGTTCCCACAATGCATTGTCCCATTTCGTCGTAGAGGGCAGCATCTTCAGTGGCTCAATCAAAATCCCCAAATGGTGTGGGGAGGAGAAAAATCTTTTGGGCTCAATCAGTGCCGTTTATTTATCTCTTTATATACGGCACTGGCCTCAATCAAAGGGATTTTTATTTTTTTTTTGATAGACGTAAAAGTCTATCAAGTGTTCCCAAGGAGACTGGTATGATACCATGATTAATTAGACAGAATAAAAGTTGCACATTATAACACACGGAGGGTGGGCTGGAAAAATAAAACTTTAAGGAGACCTCCGGATGATTTTCAGGGGTGGTATTCTGAGGTCGTAATTAAGTCTGTAATTAACTTCGTGATTAAGTCGTGAAGTTAATAGGCCCTTAATCATGGGCAAAATCGGTATTCTGAGGACGTAATTAAGGTATGATTAAGTCCCCTGTAATTATCTTAGGTCCCTCCCATCTAATTGTTATTCCATCCAATCAGACGAGTTGTTAGAAGCCAAAATGATGATTACACGCGCAAATATGCCCTCAACGCGCGCTCCTCCACGCCCCTGTAATTACAGCCCAAGAGCTCCGTGCGCACACTCCGGTATTTGATTACAACCCCTCACCTACGCACGCGAAGATCTCAACCTCTTTGCTCAAATAAAATGACAAAATTCCTCGAAGATCGGCTATATTTCTTTTTTTCTCTGAATTCTACGGATACCATGATAACAAGATTCAACCGCTCCTCGGTTACCGAAGACGGTGAGCATCGCTGTGGCAGAAAAAACACGATGTAATGCGTGATATCGGAGTAGTTAATGACACTCTTTGGTATCATTAAGTTTTTCATTAACTTTCATACTTAATTACACCCTCAGAATACCGATTCGTAATTAAGTCTGTGATTAAGTCCTCTCAGAGGTGCACGCGCATTGATACGCGCAAACGCGTAGGTCCTTCCCGCCAAACGCTTGTTGCTATGGTAGTTAATTTACCCCCTACTTAATCATGCTCTCAGAATACCAATTCGATAATTAAATGCTAATCAGACACTTAATAAGCTCTCAGAATCTGCCACAACGATGCTTACCGTCTTCGGTAACCGAGGAGCGGTTGAATGTTGTTATCGTGGTATCCGTAGAATTCAGAGAAAAAAAGAAATATAGCCGATCTTCGAGGAATTTTATCATTTTATGTGAGCAAAGAGGCTGAGATCTTCGCGTGCGTAGGTGAGGGGTTGTAATCAAATACCGGAGTGTGCGCACGGAGCTCTTGGGTTGTAATTACAGGGGGCCGTGGAGGAGCGCGCATTGAGGGCATATTTGCGCGTGTAATCATCATTTTGGCTTCTAACAACGCGTCTGATTGGATGGAATAACAATTAGATGGGAGGGACCTAAGATAATCACAGGGGACTTAATCATACCTTAATTACGTCCTCAGAATACCGATTTTGCCCATGATTAAGGGGTAATTAACTTCACGACTTAATCACGAAGTTAATTACAGACTTAATTACGACCTCAGAATACCACCCCAGATTTTTACATTTGAACAACTATAAATTAGTTATATTGAGGACAGAGTTTCAGAATTTGCGATAGGCCTAATTGGGATAAAGAATAAGAATATTTTCAAAATTAGAACAACTTCCAATGAACAAGGATGATGACATGGCAGAGTCATCATAAGAATGCATGAGTTGGGGCTCGAGGA
>NW_027273222.1:0-12569 GCF_040938485.1 Diadema antillarum
AAATAGGGTCTCAACTTATACAGGAGATATGATAGAAGAAAGTCATAAATTTCAAGGCGAGATCTTTTGTGTTGCCAAAGTTATCGCAAAACCATAGCTTTTAATATATGTCAATGATGTTTAGCCATGCAATAATGTAGGGCTGGTACTTAATCCAATAGCTACAATTTTCATATCATCAGGCTACATGGAATTCTGTTTGGTCTTTGCTCTGATTTGTGTGTTTTTGTTGTTGAGATACAGAGGAAGCAGGCTATCAAAAGTATTTTTGGGAATGTTCCATTCATTTTTGTGTTGAACACTTTGCTCTGCATACTGTGAAAGGCAGCAAATAATCTCATGTGTCAGATGTAAATCATACAACAGCTTACATCGTGGTAATCCAAGTAAATGCATGGCGTATACATTAGTGCTGACTGACATCTTGATCTTTGTGTCATTACAGCTGTAGAGATCATCAAAAGAGGTGAACAATGACAACCTGAAGTTGCAGTTGGTGAGTTGACAACATTTGGATCAGTTTTATTGTAATTTATCCACGCAGTTTTCATCGATTGCAACAGTTGTTTGAATTTGAAGAAGTTGGTTCTGGTTCTTGGCCTAATTTATTCATTTCCATCATACACTAATTTTGCTTAATTGCTACATTCCACATTTCAAAAACAAAGGCAGAAAAGCACTCAGTTTGCAAACTCACACACACAAACAAAGATCCAAAACCAATCAAAGCAATGATGGATCAAGGAGTATCTTGTTTTGTAGAGGGTACAAGCTCATTTCCCAGAAATTATCTTTGAATTTAATGTTCTGTAGACATCTATGTATTTTTAGCTCATATGAGGCGAAAGCTCAAGTGAGCTATTGCGATCGCTCTTCGTCCAGTGCGTCGTGCGTAAATTTTTTACATTTTCATCTTCTTCTTGAGAAGCGGCCTAAATTTGGGCCAAAATTGTAATTTTTCATCTTTTCTTGAAAACCCCAAGCATATGAATTTTCACCAACTTGGCAGGTAGCATCCCTAAGGGGATAGAATCTCAATTTCATCAAATGGGCACCATGCCCCACCTGAGGTCCCTGCCCCCCCCCCCCCCCCCCCCGTAGGAATCTTAATAAGATGTTCTCTAGAAGTGATTGAGCTAAGTTAATACAATGAGTCAGTATATTGATGACTGTAAAGCAAAGTTACGTTGTGTTTACATTGATGACTGTAGTTCCAAGTTTGTTTATTGCAGTGCCCCCCCCCCCCCAAACTCGCGGGGGGGGGGGGGGGGGGGAGCAAACGCACCTCCGAAATTAAGGAATATTCAATAATATTGTTCTCTAGAATCAAAAGTGATAGGGCTTAAAGTCTTTTTTTTTTTCAAAACTGCATAGTCCAACATTCTATAAAGTACGTGTATGGTTGCAGGTATTTTTACCAGTGTGATGGAATATGTAAATGTACACCATGCCCCCAGTTCTCAAAGCTACCCCACCACAAGTTTCCAATGTTCTCAGGTAAGGGTCTGCCAGAATGCATGGAAGGTGAACTTGCGATACTCGGGTGAACACAAGACCCCCGCATCTCTTGTATTTACTTGATATCCTTTCTTTCAAGTAGGCACATCCACTTTCTTGTAGCAGCACTTATGAAGAAAAAAATTGCTGTTTTGCTGGCAGCAATGAATATCAATTTGTTGGATGAGAAGTTCATTCCACTTTTGCAAAGCCAGAATGAGAAGAAGGATTGTAATTACAGAAATTAAAACTGTATAGACAGGTACATGTAGGAGAGACTAGCCAGTAATAATGTGATTAGTTGAGATTAGCTGTAACTTTGAACTTCACATAATTTCCCTTGTCTGCAGGATATCTTCCACGTGCAACTGGTTCACGGAGACCTGACCAGAATTATCAAGGAGGTCATGCCTTTTGTAGGTAAGTATTTTAATTCATTTTATGCAAAGTTGAAACTTGTGGAATGTAGTCTCGTATAATCGTAACTCTAAATCAGTCCTGACAGCTACAAGTAATACCTGTTCAGTGTGATTACAAAGCTACCAACTTCTCTATTTCAAGAGTCTTTGGTTAAAATATGTTTTTCTCATCATCTGAAGAAGAATCTTTTTTTCTTTTTCTTTTTTTTAATGGAAAATATGACATTTCCAAAATTTTAATTCATATGCTATTATAATACATGTATCACAACCCCATTTGCACATAACAATATGTTGGGTTTTTTTGACCCTCAGAATGTTTTGTATGTGTGTGTATATGTGACCCGCTACAACAAAAAGGTCCTAAAGTCGCGCACTGTCGAAGCCGTGAAAATCGAGTTTGAAGTCAGAGCATCAAAATTGGTCAAAACTTACAATTTTCTGATTTTGATATATTATTGGAGTCTAACATGTCTTCTATCATCTGTTGAAATTTTAAAGCAAATGATCAAAGGAAAGATTAATAAATAGCGTTTTTCTGAGCAATTTTTTTTTTTTGCGTTTCAACGAAGCAGAAACTGGTTCGAAAATTTGGATTGAGCGCCACAGATAGGTTCAGCCCCTAACAACGACCAGAGTGATCTCATTGGTCAGTTTGCTGCTTGCTGCTAACCGAAGCGTGAAGCTCGCACACTGCCCAGTCGACTGGTGCATGTGCGGGCGGGGTGCGCTATGCTCAGCCGCTTCTCACATCCTGGTCACTGATTGGTTGGTGAGGAGACCGCCGACGCTGATGTGCTTGAATGAACTCTTCGGGGGTTGCTAGGGCTTACCTTCTATTATCCAGAGGTGAAAACTGACTTGCGTGTCCCTTGATCGTGATTGCGTCGAAAGAAAGACTTGTAGGGCGCTTTTCTCGAAACAGTGCTTTTCCAGACGTCTCGACATGCTCTCTTTAAACATCGATATCTCCGCAGTCGATTATTTTTATAAATGTGTTATATATCAATTTAAAGCAGAAAGATTAGGGGATTATATCATGCAATTTTCAAATAATCGACCTCGCCCGACTTTAGGATCATTTTGTTGTAGCTGGTCACATATTTATTTAGTGTGCTTCAGTTTGTAGGTTGATTTACTGAAGTTGGCCTTCCTGTGATTTTTAGTATTCTGGGGGTGCATAAGCATCACACTGCAGTCATAGTCTGTGTGCCATTTGAGATTGTTCTCATTTCTCCCTCCTCCTTTCTCTCATCAAGGTCACATCCAGGTGGCCCAGGCACCAGGAAGAAATGAGCCCAGTCTGAAGGGTGAAATAGACTATGACTATATCTTTGATGTGTTGAAGGGCACAGGGTATGATGGCTGGATAGGAGCTGAGTACATTCCCACAACAGGTTAGTGTTTGCAAAAGGCTCAGATTGTTATTATGCCTCCGCCACGAAGTGGTGCCGGAGGCATTATGTTTTCGGGTTGTCCGTCCGTCCGTCCGTCCGTCTTTCCGTCCGGTCCGTCCGTCTTTCCGTCCGTCCGTCCGTCCTTCCGCCCGTTCGTAATGAATTTTGTGGACAGGGTAACTACCAAAACCTTTTGAGGTATCCTAATGAAACTTGGCATGTATGTGTATTAGGGGGTGAAGTTGTGCCTATCAACTTTTCGTGCACATGCTCAAGGTCAAAGGTCAAAAGGTCAAGGTCAAATGCTTAAAATTTTACTATTTTCCCCATATCTATGCAATGCCTGAAGATATTTTCTTGAAACTTAGTGTATACATGTACTACCCAATTAAGATTCTCTGGTGAAAGTTTGGGGTCATGAGGTCAAAAGGTCAAAGGTCAAAAGGTCAAGTAAAATGTTAAATTTCACTTTTTTCTCTGTATCTTGGAAATTGTTCAAGGTATCTTCATGGAACATAGTATATATATATGCATCTACTGACTGGCATTGGTTATCTAGGGAATTTAGGGTTCATGGGGTCAAAGGTCAGGGGTCAAAGGTCAAGGGCAATACTTCAAAATTTTACTATTTTCCTTATATTTATGCAATGCCAGCAGGACTTTTTTTTTTTTAAACTTGATGTATGCATGTATAACCCAATAGAGATTCTCTGGGATTTTTTTTTTGCCAAGAAGGTCAAAGTTCAAAAGGTCAAAGATCAAGTGAAAGTGCTGAACTTAATTCTTTCTCCATATCTCGGAAGTGGCTCAAGTTATCTGAAACTTAGTACATGCTGAATTTATGTATGTTCTGCCTGACAGTGATTCTCTTATAAATCAAAGGCCAGATGAAAATGATAACAATTTACTGTTCAGTACTGAAATTGCGCTTTTTCTCCATACCTTGAAAATTACTCAGTGCATAAACTTATGAAATGGTCAAAGTCAAGTTAAAATTCTTAAATCCCCAAATACATGCTCTCCTATTCATCCAATTAAACATAGGTCAAGGAAGGTAAACATTCAATACATTTGTGACAAACATGTCATTTTAATATTTTGCCAATTTGTGAAAATGTAATCACACATTGTCCACATGTACTATAGACCTATTAGGAGAATCATGCATTATGGCGGAGGCATACCAGTCGCCATAGCGACATTTCTAGTATTGCCTTTAAAGTTGACTTAATCATGTTCTATTCTTTGGACTCCATTTGTGACAACCCTGCTCAAAACCCACAGAAAGTAGGCCAAAATCAATTCATACTTCTCTGCAAGTTAAAAAGAGTACCAGGTAAGCTCTAAGCTTAAAAATTGTATTTTAGTTGTTAAAAATTGAATTAGCCTGACCAATTCAAAAATTAACTGAAGTACAGTCAAACTCGGATACCTCGACGTCGGATAAGCCGAATATCACTTACCTCGGGGGCAAAATGAAAGTCCCGATTGTTCCTATGGAGTTTCCGTGTATTAAAATTCGCGTAGCTCGAAAAAGATAACTCGAAGTTCGGTTACCTCGTAAGGGAAATCTAATGTCCCGATCTTAATTAACTTATTGTTTTTCCCAGCATGTTGCTCGAATCGAAATTGCAAACATCACTCAGCATCTTCCGATTAAGCGCGCGTGGATAGCGAAGACATGTCACAAATGTTTTCACACTCGATTGTAAATATTCTGAGACCAGAACAATCGCGCGCCCAAGAAGAAATATCCGATACACAGCTGACAAGGAAAATCCCCAACACCTACCAACACACGTACATGGTATGCACATAGCACCCGTGCCAATGGAGGGCTTTACGATAGCACTACGCGCTGCCCCATTTTGCTTTTCTTTAACCACTGTGTTTTGATTTTTGATCGAGACAGTCATACCGTGCGCGTAGATTTCTCAACCGTCGGGGCGCACCTGCTTAGATCCAAAGTAGAGGGCCAAACCGGATAAGTGGTTGAGGGGAACTTCTTCTTGGAGTCACGATAAGTGAACATTATTAAACTTATGATATCATATTTGTTCGTTTGTTTGCTTGTTGTTGTTTGTTTGTTTGTTTTGTTGTTGTTGTTGTTTTCGGTTTTAGGGTGCCCAGATGTTTTTACACAGTTACAAATTAACCTGATCAAGCACAAAACAAAACGAGGCAAACCTGGAGTGCACCTGTGAATAGTTATGTTGCTTAGCAACATGCTCATGTCGCGGAGTGGGAGAACGCTGCGTGCGAATACCGAATCGTTCGCTGCCTGGGATGCGGGTAGCCTTTGGTCAAGGCCCTCTTGCTGTATGGTGAAGAGAGCCCAGCTTCGTTGGCGCTCTGCTAGGCTCGCTTCGCTCGCCCGTTACAGGGAGAGGGCCTTAGCAAAAGCATGGAGCTACTAACAGAGTGTAGCTCCATGGCAAAGAGGCTAGGATGCGGATGACCCCGCTGACATGCCTTTCGTGATTCGCTCCGAGGTTTCTTTCTTTGTAATAGATGTACCCCTCAGGTAAACACGTCACGCATGCTCTTCACGTCTAGACAGTATCTTCCGGTCATTTATCACCTACAGAGCGCGCCCTCTCACAGAGGCCCCTGTCTCTTTTTTAAACACCCATCTTCGACGCTTATGTTGTAGGTTGTACACAACACAACAGGACTGGTTCTCACTCTCTTTCATATTCCTGGTTTATTGTTTTCAATCATGTTGTGCTACCATTAACTCAATAGTGCTGCTCGGACTCGATATCACCAAATCCCCCAGTGATGAATATGTTCACAGACGAAATATGCCATGTGGGATAGACAGTAGGGAGGTTCCCACCTCACGGTTGGGATGAGCACATACCGTTGTAGTTTGGCCCGTTGCCATACACGAAACAAGGTGTTTTATGGTATATTGCATCGATTGGGGTCCCGTACCAATATCATCACATTCATCCCTCAACCCATCTCTGAGCCAGAAAAGATCTCGGGCAAACAACTCATCCCGATTTTGTCTAGTTTTCGCCTATTTCATCTCTTCCGGTTAAGAGCTGGAATGTCAAGCTTGAATAGTATTTCAAACTAGAAAAAGAGAAAAGAAAAAAAAAGATCATAGATTGTTTACAGTTTCCGACACTTCCGGTCTAGGTACTTTTTTTCCCTCAATACAGCTTTATTACTACGTACACAGCGTTTCAGGAAGAAAAACACTTACTTCTACAAGAATGAGGACTTTACTGATCAATTTCTACAAGGCTTTCATTCAGAAAAAAAGGAAAAGAAATCGCAAACGGGGGCGCTTTAAGAAGGCGGAGGAACATCTAAAAGCATGCGCAGTCCACTGTAAAGCAGAACAAACTAACATGCAATGCATAGCTCCATCACACTTGAGGCGGTCCTAAGTATGAAGTCACAGCAAGCGGCGACAAACACGTTCCGATCCACGCAATCGAGCGCTACCTTCCATCTATTGATCGATCGATTTCTTCCGGTCACAGAAAAGGTCTCACGTACCAAAAATATGGGGACAGGCGGAATTATGGTACACGCTCAAAATGGAAAACACCGCAAGAATCGGGCCTCACATAACATCTGCCTGTCCTACATTCTCAGATCTGGTAAACACAGAAGATATATGAGCTGAACAGCCTGGAGGCGGCAAAAATTCAAATTCCCACGACTTTTTCAGAGAGATAACAACGAAAATACGAGGCAAAAGTTTATCCTAAGTTCACGAGTTACCAATGGCTGAAACATTAATCGAGCATTAATCGTGTCAGTTTTGTAGAAACTCTAATCGGTACGGGGTAAATCGCTCGTGAATTTACGTCTGAAAACTGTCAGATTTTCTCAGTAACCATGCACGCCTATATACAGTTGTTATGTACAGTGGCGTAATTTTTGTTCATTTATTATAAATATGTAGCAGGCCTACAGAATAGACACATTAATTATTACTTCCTGAACGATGCTTCTCTTATAATCAATTTTAATCAGCGGCCGTAGAAAAACCTGTCCGGGAGTATTCTTATTGTCAATAAAATTGAAAGTGCGAGTACAAATACTATTCATCCTTTATCAACAATTTTATCATTTTGTTTGAAAAAAAAGTAAGAAAGAATGTAAACTTGAAGCTGAAGAAAACGTTTTTCTATCAATCGAATACTGTGGTAATCAATGATCTCTGATTGCTGTTGCAAAACAAAATACACAAAATAAATAATGCGATGTGAAAGCTTTATCCCTTAGCTTAATACTTTTTAATGGGCGCTGTCGTTATTCCGAAGGTTCTTTATTCCGAAGGTTCTTATTCCGAAGGTTCGTTAATCCGAAACACACAAATTCCCTATATCCTAGAGGTCGTTAATCCGAAAATGAGAAAGGGTTCGTTAATCCGAACATTTGTGGCGTTATTCCGAAGGTTCGTTATTCGAAGATTTGTTAATCCGAAAATGAAATTCGGAATAGCGAACCTTCGGAATAACGAACCTTCGGAATAACGAGCTGTAAACCCTTTTTGACACCTCTCGTATATAAGGAGTTTTAAATGATGCGTAACATGCTCTTTCATCGTATGCCACTATATCAGTATGGATTCATTTTAAAAAGAATGAAACGACAAAGTATAGGGCACTAAGACTGTCCCCCTCCTCCCCCCCCCCCCCCAAAAAAATCTTTTGAACATGAGGACATTTTTTGACAAGTTTCGCATTGATCATCAGACGCGGCCTAGTTTTGTCCCATCCATCTTTGTCGTATAGAGTGGATCCCGAATGATGGATATGTATTCATGAATAATGCTACCTCATATTTCTTTTCTTTTCAACAAATCTTTATTGTCCTGCTGGGGCATTTTTTGAACTTAAATCCCTCGCAACGGGTTTACCGGCAGCTGTTATTAGTAATACATGGATAAAAGATGCAGCTGAAATGTTCTCACGACTTGTTCTTGTCTTCTCAGAATTATTTGAAGCCCAGTTTCAAGGGTCTATAGAGTATGCTTTTTATCATCGTATACCCAACCTTTGTCTCGTCATTATATCTATCCCATGGCACTGTTGTTGTTGTGTGTTTTTCCTCCTTTGGGAAATGCGACACTGTCATGCAAAGCAAAGATATAAGACAGATTACAATGAACATTTAAAGTGCTGAGTAGAAGGCCCTACAAGTAAACATTTTTTTAAGAATACGACACACTTTCACTCCGGAGTTTCCCATAACATCATTCAAACTACTAAGTTAGTGAGTACATACCAGAGGCAATATCTTGCGCGCAACACGTACACGCAGTTGCGGAACGTTTCAGTGTTTGCAGCTCATTGGGGATGCATTACGGATCAGTGCTGCCAATCTTCATTACATAAATATATGGCTTTTGCATCCCAGCTAAGAGGGACAAATAAACATTTACGAGCTGAGTGTCTAGTCTATGCTATAATTTCTCATGAAAAGTGATAAATTGACCGTTCTAAACCGCCAAGCAGTGCCTATACTTGACGCAATTTATCGTTCTCTTCCGATGCCCTTTCCCGACAGTCATTATGTATGTACCTTGTGTATTTGACTTGATAGGCATTAGAGAAGGGAAATGGATAGCAAAACTTGTAAGCAACGCAACTATCTTACACGGGCAAACACTAAACTGCCAACGTCCTCATGTCCAAGTTATCTACTTCTTTGAGAAGATGCGGCGACAAAGAGGAAATGATTCTAAGCGGGCAAAGCAGCGAAAAGGGGTAATTATATTGAAGTTTGACCATGAAGCATGATCAAAATGAGTAGCCCTCATAATCGCAACGACTAATTATCAAGGGAAGTAATAAACACCTTATCCCAATGTCAAGCCCTTGAATTCATACCCTAGTATGCAATACCGTGCTGCACGACTTCTTCGGAAAATAACGATCTACCTTTAAGTTACTCAATGAAACATTAAATGGTTCAGAGAAAACCAAAATCCAACAGAGTAAAGCAATTTCAATAATGGATGTGTCTTTAGAATGCGTGGAAAATATGAAGTTCCATCCAATATCTCACCAGTGACTTAAAAGACTGTACTGATATTAGATATCACACCAGGGCCCATCTGCACAAAATTATTGACCATTAAGTGACTTACGTTTAATTTCCTTTTATGCAACAGGACCATGTGTGCCCATTAAATGGGGGCACGAGTGCAAGATAAGGGGGGGTACCCTTGCCAGGTGTCATAATTTGGAACATTACTGGAAAACGGCTATAGGTATAATTATAGTGCATAATCAACAATAAAGAAAAGGGCGAGGCTCTATTGAGTGACCAAGATACGTAATAATTATGATGATTGATTAAGGAGATACTATAATAATATATTCTGCTGCGCATCTACACCCTACAAGCAATGCTCTCATGTAGATTCCTCATATTTCACATGTTTAATTGTCTTAATGCTGTATTTGACAATTCACCCATGCTTATTTTTTTTTCATGTTTATGGATTATTTGTTAAACGCGGAATGTGGAACAATACAAACAAACAAACAAACAAAATAATGGTCATAACATGCATAATTGAAGCCTATGTAGCATTTTTCAGAAAATGATTTATTAACCCATTTAACTGTAGCTGCTTGCCTTACACACAGAGAGAAATTCTTCAATAATTTCGTAACGAATACATGAATGCCCTGTTACAAGAATAGCTTTTTATTTGATGTACAACATATTCCTCGATACTTGTAGAAATCTTAACATTACTCGTGTAACTGATGTCTTAGCTGGAGAGGACCTCTCTTCTCCTTGTTATATTTATCTGTGGCTCTTTTAAGGGGAAGTTTCTTCAAATACACCTCATGTGAATTGAATGAATGTAGCAATATTAACCTTCAAGTTGAGGAAAATCGGTCAATCCGTTCCAAAGTTACGAGATTTCAAAGTGTCGGTGCACTAACGCTGGATGAGAAGACAATAATTCACTTCAGAACAACGATTACAAAGAAAATACCAGAAGAATTCTTCAAAATATATTTTTGATGAAAAATACTGATAAAGTGTTAATGGCGATAATGTCCCCGCTTTGTAGGTAGGCCTAAGTTAATGCTCTTTCACAATGCCCCCCCCCCCCAAAAAAAAAAATGAGGAATTCTCTTCACATCATAAAGGAACAAACCAATGGGAGTGCGGTTAGATGATTGCATCACCATTTTTTTTTTCTAATTTGTGCATTTTGTTCGCAACGTCACTTCACTATTACTATTCGATTTAAATGTGTGACACTTCCCAAAATCGGATGACGTTGGTGACGAAGGTTCGTTAATCCGAAAAATCAAAGGATGTAGACCTACTGTCCATTTATTCTAAGCTTCGTTATTCCGAAACACACGAATTCCGTGTACCTAGATGTTCGCTAGTCCGAAAATGCAATAGTTTCGTTAATCCCAACATCCGTGCCGCTATTTCAAAATTTCGTTTTATCAGAAAATGAAATAAAGTTCGTTACATTCCAAAGGTTGTAAATCTGAAAATGAAGGAAGGTTCTTTACTCCGAAAATGGAAATAAAAAGGTGCGTTGTAACAAACCTTCTGAATTCCGATCTTATTTCATTTTTAGATTGATAAGCCTTCGGATAACAATCCTAATGTTATTTCGAATTAACGAGCCTTCGGAATAACGAACTGTATAAAAAAACAACTTTTCAATGACCATACACAGAAGGGTTAAGTTAGTGAGGTATAAGTGTACTAGTAAGCGGCCATTGTAGTCGTGATGATTATTTTGAGCAATGCTATACGAAGAGCTGCTATTTTTTTCTATTCTCATGAACCACACTGTGAAATGGATTCGGGATGTAAACATTGGCGAAATAATGCCACCAGCGCCATCTGGGGAGAAAACATTAAATTTTGATTCTATTGTGATAATGTACCGTGCATAATCAAGCCAAGTTTCACAATGTTTCAAATATTACATTTTTCTGTTTATGTGATATTAATGGGACTAACAAAAGACATGGCGAGGGAACATGCAAGTTATGCTGAATCGAGGGGAAGGTGCATTCCAATGTCTTTTTGTTAAACATTTCAGTACTTTAGCAATGACTGATAGATGAGGTCATCTGAGAATACTGGTTCAGAAGGATTTTTTGTGGGCGTTCCCAAGTATCTGAAGAAAAATAGAATTAAAAAATCGTTTAAAAATATATGAAAGTTTCTAGATAATCGTTTCACAGCAAAAGTGATGTTGAGGGTATCATAAATCACACAAATCAACATGCATTTGGATTTCAGGGGCCCCTTTAAATGAGCATACGGGGAAGGGGGGGGGGTAGATTACGAACAGAATGAATCAACCGCTTTGCAATCATGTCGTCCGCTTCCACAAAACCGTCCCTTCATACAGCATGCAGCAAAAAGCTGAAAAAGCATGATCCTCAAGAGTTGCGCGACGCAATTTCCGTCTGTATCTCAGGAGACGTACTACCGTGGGTTTGAGAACAACAGTGGCTGTATGTGGGTGCAAATGGAACCGCTCGTCTAGAACCCGTTTAATGTCTTTGAGAGTCTTTCTACGTATTTATAACCAATATTATGGAGGAATCAGATCAATTTAGACAGTAAGTGACTCGAGGCATTATACATATTTAGATGAATAGTAGATTATTTTCCGTTTTTGTTTCGATAGAAACATGAATATGTTCCCTACTGGATGTTTGTGAATCTGACTAGCCCACCAGCTCCAGATATGACGAGATTTGTGCTGTGCAAAGACCCTGATCACTGTTTACTGCACGTCGTCCCACATTGTGCAATGGGAATTATGCAAAATGTCGCTACGCCGCTGAGACATAGACACAGAGGTATAAACTTGCCACTTAATAGCACTGAAGAAAGTATGAAGTGCAAGGGCAGAGAAGTTAGAAACACGCCCCGCAGGGACGGCTTTCACGTGATGCCAACGGATCATTGCGAGCGATCAGATCTCCGGTTGCTATCGATCCGTGACATTCTCGATATCTACTGTCTGCCCGCGGGGCAGCTCTTAGCTAGAGATTGCTCGGGATTCGGGGTTTCCGTGCCAATTTCCAAGTTTGTTCCCGCGAGGGCGGTGCTTCTTTTATAGTTGGCGTGATGAAGTTACTGCTCATGGTAGAGGGTAGACAATCTTTTCAAGGGAACAATGTATATAAGGTGTATATTCAGTTCAATTCAGTTCAGTACAGTTTTATTTCTGCATTCATTTTTCAATACAATGCAATAAAATCTAACAAGTTTCGGGATA